>NC_052515.1:11548621-11604592 GCF_014356525.2 Nilaparvata lugens
CAGTTGCATGCTGGGTAATGTATGACTTCAACCACCTCTAATGCCATGCTCGCTTGTTTTATTCACTTCGGTTTTATTTCTTGTGTAATTCCACTTGTCCACTTGCTGACTGTATACTTCTTCTTCTTCTCTTCTTGTTCTCATTCTTCGTCTTCTCCTCCTACTTCTTCTTCTTCTAATTCTTTATCTTATTATTCTTCTTCATTTCCTTTTGCTTCTACTTTTTTATCTTTTTCTTTCTCCTTTTTCATCTTCTACTCCCTATACTCTTCTCGCTTCCGAGTCTTCAAATTCATCTTCTACGTGCTTCATCACCTCCTTCTTCTCCACCTTGTTCTAATCTCTTTCATTCACTTCTTTCAGCTTTGTCTTCTTCCTCTCCTCCGCCACCTCATCAGTTTTTCCCATCCTTCTTCTCCACCTCCTCCTTCTCATCGTCTCTTGTTTATCATTCATCTGTTTCTCCTCCCTTAATGTTCCTTTTCTACCATTTTCACTTCTATCTTTCTGCTCTTTCTTGTATGCCTTCTCTCTTTTCCTCTTACGTTCTCGCCTGAGAGAGTTAGTGGGGAGGATATTTTTAATATTCTTTCCGAAGAATGGACATTGATATGTCCAAAGCTCCGCCAATTATGTAGATGCATAACAATATAATTATCTATAGTTATTATATTACAAATCACTTTTTTATATCATATACAGTTCAATAATTATTTTCTTAGTCTATATTATGTAAATTCATCTATAATTTTGCTGTATTGTAAGCTATTGTATATAAGTGTATAAGCAAGTATATATTGTAATCTACATAAATAAAGTAATCAATCAATCAATCAATCACCTCTTCCAAATCCTTCTCCCTCTTTTCCTTCCCTCCTCCGCCTCTCACTCTCCCTTCCTTCCTTCCTTCATTCATCATCATCTCCATCCTCCACCTCATTCAAACATGTTATCATCATTTACTACTCATCTCCCATCTCACTCCACAATCTTATCCTTCTTGTTCCTTTCCTCCATCTTCTTTTCACTTCTTCTTATTTCTTTTCCACTGTTCCATCCCCTGCTGGGGGCTTTGATCGATTACTGTACCACTGGACAGACTGAGCAGAAAACGAAAACAGTAGAAGAACGAGATATGTGAGAAAATAAAGTGAAGAAGGAGAGTGGATGAGAAGATGCTGAGTAAATTTATTCGCGACGGTGTTAATTTATGCGGTAATGTAGTAATGATATGTGTAATGTGAGGTGGATGTGTGGAATGCAAGCAAATGTGGGAATACGTGAGAATCGGACGAAAACAAGAATATAAATACATGAAATACATGTTAGGAGACATCCCAGGTTGAGAGAATGAAAAATATTTGTTCAAAATGATTGGTTGTGAAAAACAATAACGTTTGCGGAGATCAACCTCCAATGAAAAGATGGAGAGATTTTCTTTTCTTAACCTATGGGAGAAGAAGGAGATTGATTGGTTGATTGATTGAACCGTACTTTATTTATGTAGATTACAATATATACTGGCTTATACACTTATATACAATAGCTTACAATACAGCAGAATTATAGATGAATTTACATAATATGAACTAAGAAAATAATTATTGAACTGTATATGATATGAAAAAGCAATTTCTAATATAATAACTATAGATAATCCACATAAATTGGCGGAGCTTTGGACATATCAATGTCCATTCTTCGGAAAGAATATTGAAAAGAGAGGGAGGAGAAGAAGAAGAAGAAGAAGAAGAAGAAGAAGGAGAAGAAGAAGAAGATATCGAGTGGTCTTCAAAACAGTGAAGCATGAACGATATTTTTCAAACATGGTGTATTTTCAAAAAAAAACATAGTGTATGAATACAACCTTCCATTGGTACTCGTTCAAGCCTTTGAAATAGAAGCATTTATGATGCACATCGTCATAAACTTGATGCTCCTTTTGATTAATTTGATGTGAAATTGGTTCGTGTGCACCGTTTTATTGATGTTTGGAATTTGGACATTCACTTCGAATTATCCTATAGATGAGGGTGATAGATTTTGATTGATATGGGTTGAATAGGATTAGATATGGGGAGAAACATCTGAGTCAACAGGTCTACAAGTTGGAGAGAAATTCTGATATTGAATCTCATCTCCATATCCTATTTATTTATAAATTTCATTCATCAACAGTTACAGATAATAATTGTAACGGTTTTGCATTTCTCTTTATCTTTATATTTATGTTCGGCATTTACAGCGAAACGCAGCAATAAATTTTCATGAAATTTGACAGGTATGTTCCTTTTTGAATTTCGCGTTGACCTATACGTACAGTTTTTTGAAATTTTGTATCTTAAGGATAATACAAAAGGAAAATGAGTCTCCTTTGAACGCCAATCTTACCGTAAAAATCAGACTTTAGAATAATTATTCATCATAAATCAGCTGTCCAGTGGACTATAATACTACCCATTCAAAAACATTGAACATCTTGGAAATGTATCTTTCCATCAACGTTAGTAGGCAGTTGTCTACTAAGTTTGTCTTTGAGTTATTGATAGAAAACATTTTTTCTTGCATTTTTCCCTTCTAATCTGATGATTAAAATTGCATGAACTTCTGTTGAAAAGAAATTGATTTCTAAAATCATGAAAAGTGAGAATTGAAGTTTGTAGGAAATCAGCATTATGGTAGTTTATTTTGTTAGCGATTTATGACAACACACCGATTTTCCGCCCACACAAAATGTTCTCTGATGGATTGATTGGATTGGCGTATCGACGGCAGCCAGACCTGATAACAGCGCTCACACTCACATTCTGGGACGACACGTCACGATACGATAGGATAGAAAGCTCTATGTTTATTTAGAATTTTTTCTAGACATTTTAAATTGATAAATTATTTATTGATTTTTGAGAAAACATAACAACAGGTCAATGTAACTTACTGAGGGCGAGGTCTACTGTTCACAGAACTACCAGTTTAGAATGAAATAGTCAGAAGAAAACAACAGGCATAGCCCGATAGTGTTCATTTCCCGTTTTTTATGGATAAAATTTTCAAAAAATATTTCGCGCTTTTTCACTATTCAACTTTGAATCCAAAACGACAATAATATAATTTTTCTGATAATTATTATACTACTCTAAATTACTAGTATAATAATGGATTTTTCCACGTTTTGAGTTTCCTTTTACATTCATTTTTCTTCATCTCGTAGCCCTCCAAGCACCATCATGTCACCCCCTCTCCAAATACCTGCATCTCCTACTGAAAAATAAACAACTTATAAATAGATCTAAACACTCTATTCAGAGATTACAAATAAACTATAAATAGATTATAAGAGAACAGGATAAGGAATGGACAAGACCATGTCCGTCTCCACTGTCTCCTAGATCTCCTGGAAGAATTTGAAGAGAGAAAGAGAATCCTGACACTCGATGAGAGAGAAAAAGAGGAAAATATTTACTTGCGTTCTCTTCAAAACAGCAGCATGTACCTCCGTTATCTGGAATCTAATACACTTACGTTACAACTTAGGCTTCTCCTAGCGGATACCACTTCAAGTGATATGAAGCTAAAAGTGCATGGGATATTTTAAATGAATATATATGTAAAACGAATGTATATACATGTCGTAGAATTAGTATATATCTCTAGTAAATGCATACACATATCCCAGAACAACTATAGATATATCTCCAAGTGATTACTATGGATGAATACATATACAATTATAAATATCTATCCTTGAGATAATCTAAATAAATATATATCTAAGACGGATGCATATAGATGCTAAAGAATATATATATATATATATATATATATATAATATATTTTATATATAAATACATCTCCAGAAAAATATGCATACTGATACTCCAGAATAACTATAGATATATCTGCAAGTGATGCTCATGGATAAATATTTGAATTTTTCATTTGAAAAATATATTTGAATCTAAAAAAACATATTATCACAGCAGATGCATTTAGAAACTGCAGAATCTATATCTATATCTGCTGGGAATATTTGCGTGCAATTCAGTTGAAATACAGGTGTATATATTGAGAGCGGATACATACAGATATATTGTAGTTGTGAGGATAAATTTAACTAGATTTCCACGAGATGAGATCAGATGACCGCCAGGCGCCAAGCGAATAACCTGCTCAATAATAAACTTCAACTTGATTCTGTACAAGTTTCACTGCTACCTGCTCTCACATCTTTCAACTGTTCATGCTTCGTTTTTCTCTTGTGTGTTCCTTCTTTATTTTATCTTCTTGTCTTGTCTCGATTTAGTTTCACTTTTTATCTTTTCCAGTATCATTGTGTTTAACATCGTTGTCTTATTTTGTTTGAACACTGTTCTATCATTGCACCGTTGCACCGTCATTGCAAGTTGTCTCGCAAATCTACTGATTTACCTATTGCATTTTGATACTTTGTTGCTTTGATTTTTTCAGTTGCTGTTAGCTTGTAGTTTTCTCTTGTCATAATGATCCAATTTGATCCCTCTGTAGTAAAGGTCAAAGTCTCATCAAAAATGTCTCATCAAGCTCCTTTATTAGAGGTTTCAATCAATCAATTATTATCATTAGTCAACATTTCCCATTCAAGATTATTTTTATCACGTTTCAATCAATTATCATTTGAAATTCCTCGAAATTGTTTTCATCAGAGATTTTGAATTTTCTAAACAATTGTCAATTGCTTTAGAGATCTGCTATTGATTGATATAATTTATATATTGTGATATTATCACTATCAAATTTAGTATGCTTGGTAATTTAGACACTGTACAGATATCCTTCACCTTCTAACGACACCTTCTAGAGACACTACAGATATATATCATCAACTCAAATCAATGTGTTAATAGGCTGAACATTTCAGAACATTCTCTTAATTCCAACACGTTTGTTTTTCTAATTTCCTCCACAAATTGTCTGCTCCCAAACAACTAGAACAGGTGACATCAGATACTTGTGGATGAGAAAACTGCGTGAGTTCCACTGTTCATAGAACTTCTAGTATATTTGAGCTGTATTGAGAATCATAATTCGTAAGGAAAGCAGTTTTGGGGTAAACCTGTTGTTTCGCTTTCTATGAATTGAGTATGCGTCTTTGTGGGAGTAGCCTATAGTAAGATTAGATATTTCCAGTTCCACATTTCAGTAAGATTATATGTGGAACAAGTAGGAATAGATATTTCCAGTTCCACATTTCAGTAAGATTATATGTGGAACAAGTAGGATTAGATATTTTCAGTTCCACATTTCAGTAAGATTATATGTGGAACAGTAGGAATAGATATTTCCAGTTCCACATTTCAGTAAGATTATATGTGGAACAAGTAGGATTAGATATTTTCAGTTCCACATTTCAGTAAGATTATATGTGGAACAGTAGGAATAGATATTTCCAGTTCCACATTTCAGTAAGATTATATTATGTGGAACAGTGGGATTAGATATTTCCAGTTCCACATTACAGTAAGATTATATGTGGAACTAGTAGGATTAGGTATTCCCAGTTCCACATTTCAGTAAGATTATGGGTGGAACAGTATGATTAGATATTCCCAGTTCCACATTTCAGTAAGATTATATGTGGAACTAATAGGATTAGATATTCCCAGTTTCACATTTCGGTAAAATTATATTTGGAACTTAAGCTATCTTATTCATATACGGAGAGTTAATGAATTCTATGATTGATAAACATAATTGGAAAAATTAAATGCAATACCCTACTCTTGATAGCAATGATTCTCTCTTGATTATTGATTTGATTGTAGAATGAATAACTTTTTAATTTGCTGACGTGGCGAAGTTTGGACAGTAATGTTCACTCTACCAATTACCCATGAGGTTATGCGTTTTTGTGAATTAATAAATTCTACGATTGATGAAAATAGTTGAAAAAAATATATGCAATGCTCTACGTAGCAGAAATACACTATCTCTTTGTATCAATGTAATCGATCCTCTAATGTGTAATTGATCGAGCACATTAGCAAAAATAAACTTGAAGTAAAAGTGTCTCGGGCTTCCCTCTGTGCAGAGATAAATAAATAGATGGGCACTGCATCAAGATGAGACCGGCTCAGTTCCTTCTCAAGCATGAGGAATAAAAATGAAGAAATGAACACAAGATGGCCGCCTGCAGTGATCTAACTTATTACTTTCTGGACTGTTGCATCTTCCACTACTATATTATGCTGATGAAACCCACCTCAATCTGTCAGTATTATTTGAATGGGGAGCGCTGATGTAATGCTATAAGGTATGCTGACAGTTCAAAGTAGATCTCACTGTGGAAACAAATATATATGTGATAGTGGTGAAATTCACTTTAAACTGTCAGTATTAGTTAAATGGGAAGCATTGATGATTTCCAATTGGGAATACTGACAGTTTAAAGTGAATCTCACTAGAGAAAAATAGGTATATAGTGGTAATGTTATGGTTACAATTCTCAGGGTACAGTATAGTACTGATGCAGTTGAACTATTTCTAATGTCAATCCTAATAAACTAGATGGGATGACTTGAGATATATTATGATAAGTACTAGGATGGGACTTGTAATTTTGCAGCGTATATGCTAGGAGTGTGCCTGCTATTTATCTTACGGCGCGTCTTTGATATGTGACGAGCTTAGGAAAAATGGTTAAGGTATGTTGAGGTGTGTGTGTGTGTGTGGAAGTAGGGGAGAGAGAGAGTAAGTGAGAGTGAGTGAGTGCGATCGATAGATAATGAGTGCGAGAAAATGAGAGTGAGTGAGTGTGGGGGAGAGAGAGAGATTGATTGATTGATTGAGTACTTTATTTATGTAGATTACAATTCATACTGGCTTATACACTTATATACAATAGCTTACAATACAGCAAAATTATAGATGAATTTACATAATATAGACTAAGAAAATAATTATTGAACTGTATATGATATGAAAAAGCAATTTGCATTATAATAACTGTAGGTAATTATATTGTTATGCATCTTAAATTGGCGGAGCTTTGGACATATCAATGTCCATTCTTCGGAAAGAATATTAAAAATATCCTCCCCACTAACTCTCTACCAAAACGTAAATTTCGTTATTCAAACTAAGGATTTATTTATTAATGGAAATATTGTAAAAGTTTTAATCAATATGAATATTAAAGAGAAAAAGAAAACAGAAAATTGATAAAGTAAAATAATTATATAGGTAGATAAGATCAAATAATTGATTAATAAAATGAAGTAGGCTGAAAGTAGATCAGGGTTATCAACTTTCAGTAATATACAGCAGTATGCAGTGGATAATTGAAATAACATGAGTTCATATAATATATATATATATATATATACACAATTCGTTCTATAACATGGTTTAAAGGTTTATATTGGTGGAATGGGTGAGGGATGGTTGTCATGTGATTTGTTCCAAAATATGTTTTTTTAAAGTCAGGATGAAGCTCGCTCGGCTCTCGATAGACCTGATAGAAACAGGAAGTGTATTCCATGCACGACAGGCACTGACTAAGAAGGATTTTGTGAAAATAGTAGTTCGATGATTGGGTATCCTTAAAGTACTTTCTCCGGTTCTAGTATGTGAAGCATCTATCCTCCTACCTTCAGAGACAAATTTGAAATCATCTTTAAAATAGTTCGGATTACCGTACTTCAAGATATCTCTAACAAGCTTGACTATTCGAAAAAGCCTCTGATCGGGAAGCTTTAATGTTGAACTAGCAATGTGGGCTGGGGTGATATGATCATGGCGTTGGAGAGAGTAGACGAAACGTAGACAATAATTTTGGCAACGCTGTAGTTTATTATTCAGAGTGACTTGCATATCGTTAAGAACAGAATTACAATACATTAAATGTGGGAAGATGAGAAATTGAACCAATAATAATTTAATGTTTCTAGGGAGGATATCGTGCATTTTCTTCAATGCATGCATGGCTGAGAATACCTTTTCACAAGCCTTGTTCACTTGTTCTGACCAGTCAAGAGTATTATTCATAATAATGCCTAAATTTTTAACTGAGCTACAGTAAGGAATGTCATTACCGTCTACACTAATTTTGTGAATCGATTCAAGGTCAATATTGTTTATAAGACAAGAATATCCAATATTATAATGGGTTGTGTTTTGATGGGATTAAGCTTAAGGCCATTTTTCTTTGTCCATTCCACTATCGAATTGATATCCTGATTCATTATTCCAACTGTTTCATTAATTTTTGTTATGGGACAGCTTAAATAGATTTGAAGGTCGTCTGCATAAGTATGGAAACTGGAGAATTTGATAATGGAAGAAAGGTCATTAGCATACAAAGTGAAGAGGAGAGGGCCTAAAATTGAACCTTGTGGTACTCCATGCATAACGTTTTTCCAAGTTGACTTTTTGTCACCGACAGATACACATTGTTTCCTACCTAATAGATAGGATTTGAACCAAACTAACGAGTTGTGACTGAAACCAAGAATAGCCAACTTATTCAGAAGGACTGTATGATCAACAGTATCGAATGCTTTAGAAAAATCAGATAGGGTGAGGATGGTGCATTTTCTTTGGTCCATAGCTAACCTTATATCATCAGTGACAGGGAGCAGAGCTGTGTCAGTTGAATGGAATTTTCTAAAGCCTGATTGAAAGAGAGAGAGAGAGAATAAATGAGAGTGGGTGGGTGCGAGAGAGAGAGCGTGTGAGAAAGAGAGTTAAGGCTGTGCAAAGGCTAAAAATAAACTTTCTACTTGTGATATT
The DNA here is from genome assembly GCF_014356525.2 of Nilaparvata lugens. NCBI lineage: Eukaryota > Metazoa > Arthropoda > Insecta > Hemiptera > Delphacidae > Nilaparvata > Nilaparvata lugens. The sequence goes on from NC_052515.1 coordinate 11,557,388, forward strand.
TTTCGAAGTCTTTCGATTTGTATACCATCAAGCTATCAAAATGAAAAAGTTTTCTCAGGAAAACATTTTTTTCCGATCATTACTTTTTGAGATATGAGCGACTGAAGTTTGAATTTTTGGGACAGAACATTTCAAATTCGGTACGATATAAATCCATAAGATTTGGAGGATGGATTCTTCATGGTATTGTTGATCTAGTAAAACAAAAATTTTCTGAAAATATCAATTTTTAAGATAGTTATTCAATTTACTAAAAATAACCAAAAGTAACTTTTAGTTGAGTTATTTGGTGAATCGAATAACTTTTCCAAAAATTGATATTTTCAGAAAGTTTTCGTTTTACTAGATCAACAATACCATGAAGAATCCATCCTCTAAATCTCATGGATTTATATCGTACCGAATTTGAAATGTTCTGTCCCAAAAATTCAAACTTCAGTTGCTCATATCTCAAAAAGTAATGATCGGAAAAAATATGTATTCTTGGGAAAACTTTTTCATTTTTATATCTTGATGATATACAAATCGAAAAACTTTGAAAAATATCACGGGTAGAAAGTTCATTTTTAGCCTTTGCACAGCGCCTTGAAGAGGGAGTCTGTGTGAGAGTAAGAGAGAGGGACACACAGGTAGATAGAGAGAGAGTGATAGATATTAAGAGAGTAAGTGGTGGGGAACGGAATGATAGAGGGTTTGTTGATAAATGAGAGGGTGATGTTTTTAGGTAGGTGAAGGATATGGAGGAGTGATGAAGATGATATTAAACTTAGGATAAGATTGAGTCAAGTAAAGAGTCAGTGGGTATGCTTAGTGAGGAGTATTTCTAATAGGAAAGAACAAAGATTTGGTCAAATATTAAAAACCTTTCATTTTATTCATTTATTTATCCATGTATTGTTTAAGACACTATAATCATAATACAATTATGACATTGGAGAAAAAACAAGGCTGAGCCTGTACTATTTCTCTCCAAAAATTTCGATGAAATGTTAATGTTGTTTAAAAGTTGAGGTTATGTAATCTAATCACACACTGCTTCGTTACTTTATTTTCGGTCCGGGAATAATGAATAATTGACAATTTTTAATTTTGAAGGTTGATGTTATACTCTAAATGAATCACAGAATTTATTACAATAAATTAAAAACTTAATAAATATTGCACTTATTTGAAACATTTTAATACAAAATCAAAAACCTACTCACTATTAGTAATTTACAGCTGAATCTATCACTACTTCATACAAAACACTGTGAAAGAAGAAATATTTCCAATATTTTTTACATTATTTGAGGAGTTTAATAGGAGACTGTGGTTCTATTGGAATCAAATAGTTTTGTAGTGAATCAAGGAGAAGTAAGATTGTAGTACAATAATATCAAAATGAAAGTTCTAAAATTTGATCAATTATTCAGATGTGATAGTTATTCGAATATATTATTTTGGAATATTATACATTGCTCGATTCTTTTGAACTACCAATGTTTGTGAATCATTTGTGATTAATCATCAATCATCAATGATAAATTATTGAGAACAATGAATGACTATTTTTTAAGTAATAATATAATAATATTCGAGTGACCTGGCTGGCTCAGGTCTGGTGTCAGAGTTTTCAGGTCGCAACTGATCTATTTCAGGGCCTCTGACATAACTTAACGACTGCTTTTAAGGCAGCCGGGTCAATCCGAAACACATTTTCTAAGTGGCTATTCGTTTCCTCCAAGACATCATTCAGCTTCTTTACCTGAGTCAATTGCTACTTATTTAGAATTTAGGATGATCTTTTCCAAGCCCTCATATCATCCTACAAACAGTAGAACCGATATCTCAAATCATGGAAACACAAAAAAATTATACGGAAATTTCCGCAGTAGTGTACATCAGCAAACAGGTTTTCATCATAAAAAAAACATGAATGGGAATATCTTTCATAACTCCTGAACGTGTAATGAATAGACATAGAGAAGTAAACGTTTGAAAAAAGAGCATAATTCAACCTGGAGATACATCAACAGACAGATTTTTATTAAAAATAAAAAGATGAATAGAAAAACTATGAAATCAACAAACAGATTTTTATCATAAAAATAGACATGAATGAGAATATCTTTCGAAAATACTTGAACACGAAATGAATACACATTTCAGGCAAAGAGGTAAACGTTTGAAAAAAGAGGATAATCCAACTAATATCTCAAGATTAAAGTACCGCAATTTCACAGTGGAAAGAATTTGGGTAGAAAATGCACTCCACAACTCATATATCCTATTATTAGTATAGCATTTCATCTTGGAATCAGTGACTTACTATTATTATCATACACCGCGAGCCTTAATCTCAATTACTTTGAAATATATTTGGGATGAGAAAAAAAGATGGAAGTGGTGGAGGAGGGTGTGAAGGAAGGGTGGTAGAGGAGAAGGAAGAGGAGAAGATGGGGGAGGAGGAAGAGGAGGAGGAGAGAAGAAGGATCAAGAGGAGGAGAAAAGAATGAGCAAGAGGAGGTGGGAGGCGATGATGTAGAAGGTGGATGAGAAGGAGCAGGAGGAAGAGGGAGGAGGGGTGTGCGAGGATGAGGAGGAGCAGGATGATGAGAGGTAGACAGGAAAGTGAAAAAGATGATTCAATGAAATTATGGTAGCGGTGAATATGATGTCTGAGAATAGATGATAGTGTGGAAATCTTCTGTCTTTTTTCTGGGTATAATATGGGATATATTGTACTGAAGTTACTGTACTGTACGTAGTTTTGTGAAAAACGTATTCCACCCAGGTTGGCTTCTGATGGAGGAGAATATCATTCCAAATCATTAAGTTGGCTTGTGATTTAGCTTGGTTGATACAAATGTTTGTGTTTCAATTCTTCTTTGACTCCTGAAAACTCTTGATTGCACACTGAGGTCTGCTACTGATGGAGGACAATATAATTCCAAAATCACAGTCAAGTTGACTTGTGTTCTAGCTTGGTTGATTCGAATATTTCACATAGTTTGCGTTTCAATTTTCTCCGACTTTTGAAAACTTCTGATTTGATTGAACATTTCAGATAATTTGCGTTTCACAATAGAACGAAGAGGAGAAAGAAAAGGACAGATTGGTGGTGAAAGTAAGGAGAAACTAGTGACAATTTGAGAATGAGAAGAGAGAGAGAAAAAATGAAGGAGTGGAGAGGCCTGTGGAGAAGTGAGGCAAGGTGAAGATATGAGTGGAAAAGGTAGTACAGAAGACGATAAGGAACGAAAAAGGAGATAGACAAGAGATAAGAGTAGAGAATTGAAAATGTGAGAAGAGACGAGAAGTTAGGAGAACAACAGAGTAGATAAAGAGATTCAGGGAACACTTACACCTAGTTGCTCAAAAACCTTGTAACTAAACAGGCTTAGTTAACAGACTCACTAAGTTAGTTACAGGCTCACTAACTTTAAACTAACTTCAACTTTAGTGATCTCGATAGAATGCCGCGAGAACCAATCAGAGAAGCCTTCTTCTCAGAAAAACCATCTTCGATTGGTTCTCGTGAATTCAATCATGATTATAATTTAACATGCTTTTGAGCTACCGGGCATGAGAGTTTTAACAATCACATTAATAATTTAAATGTAGAGTTGCGTACAGACGTAAGCACCACCCACATGCAAATTTTGATCTTGAAGTATAGCATCAGCCGATGAAAAGCGAGATGCGTGTGTTCGTAGAGCATAAGTCTGTACGCACCTCAATGGTAGATTGAGAATAGAATTAATGGAATAGTAAGATTGAGAAGGAAGGGTGCCAGATTCACGGTGATAGAAAATAGAAGAGTAGGGATAGATGGAAATAAAATAGGAACTAGATCAGATCAGAGAGTAGAAGATGATGAGATCATCTTGGAAAACACAGAAAACTTCTTACTTCTAAAAATTTCGATCGGAATAATTTAATGTTTTCCAATTCGCATGTATTTTGTTCTAGAAGAGGACAGTGGACATATTACGGCGAAGAAGGAGAAGGAGATGAAATAGCAGGGTAAATTGAGAAGGATATAAAAGAGGAGCGAACGTTGAGAGAAGAAAGGCCACTGGGAGATGTAAGGTGGAATGAAGATAAGAAGAAAAAAATAGAATATGAGTGAAGAGAAAAGAAGAAATGAGATGATAGGAAACGAAAAATTGAGAGAACAGCAAACTGGATTCAAAGAACATTTAATCTTATCGCAGACATAGTTGGGATGTAATTAGGAGGACGATAGCCAGATTGACAAGAAGAGAAGATTCAGGGATATAAGAAGAAGAATTAGGGATGTAAAAGGAAATAATAGGAAATAGATCACATAAAAGAAACCAATAGAAGAGATAAGATGATATGATCACTTCAAACAGCACAGAAAACTACCTACTTCTTTTAAAGGTGCGTACAGATTTACGCGACGCGAACATGAGCAATTCACTTTTAATCAGCTGATGTCAAGCTTTTTATATCTTACCGTTTCTGTAAAAATACAGGTATAATCAGCTGATAATAAGTGAATTGCTTATGTTCGCGGCCGTATATATCTGTACGCACCTTAAAAGTTTTGATTTGAATAAAAATCGATCTCTTCTAATTTGCGTATGGTGGTACTGGGAGGAGACAAGTGGACGACTTATTGACAGCAAAGAAGGAGAAGGAGATAAAATAGCGGGGAGAAGTGGGAAGAACAAAAGTAGAGAGGAAGAGAAGAAGAGAAGAAGGAATGAAAAGAAAAAGAGAAGAAGAGAAAGGCCGTCCAGAGATGAACGGTGGAAAGCGGTCTGTTCACACAGCACAGGTGAGTCGAAGCGGTAATACCACTACTGCCTACCTGTCTCACACAAATAGAAGAAGACGAAGAACAACAAAACTAGCTACTCCTCCTTCTTCTGCTGCTCAATTGTGCTGCTCTTCTTCTCCTTTTTCTTCTTCTTCTTCTTGCTCCTTTATCTCCATCTCCGTGTGTGCTCACCCCTACCTTGATTCCCAACCAGTCCTCCACATCGGCTGCGTATCCCTCCTCAGTCCTCCTTCAGAGAGTTTACGGGAAGGATCCTGTTGTAGTCCATCCACCAACGACAACGGAGCGTCGGTAAACGTGTTCGTTTTGCGCCGCAAAAGTCACCGCGACGCTCGCCGGTGAAAAACGTTTCGATCTTACCAACGCTTTCGACAATTCAAAAACATCTAAACCCTCGAAAAAATTCTTCAAAAATCAATTGTGCCAGTGTTTGTGTTATCAACAACTCTGTTATCAGTCATATCTTCAACGGAATGTCGGCATTTTAGGGTTACAGTGGAGCGTAGAGGGAAATTTGACTGGTGTAGTGCAGGGTGACAATCTTGCAACCCCAAAAATTGTTGTCAATCGGGGAAGTTTGATACGTGTGTTGGGAAAGTGGGAAAATTTGGATGATATTTGTTTCGGAGAGGAGATAAATTTGTGCTGAAACAAGTGAAGTTTTGGTTATTTGTGTTTGAGAATTTCGGATATTTGTATCTAGAAAGGGTGAAATTTTTGTTATTAACGTCGCAAAGGGTGGAAATCATTGAAAAATGTTGTATCTACGTTATTGTAGTTCAACTACGAGGACTTAATATGGGTAGCGTATTTGTGTATGAATAACCTGCACTTTACGGAAATCTTCGGGAATAACTTGAATTATTTGTACAATTGTGTTGTGAGCTTTATTATTAACAATAACAATTGCGTGTGTTAACGGTCTATTGTGATTGAATCAATCTTACAACGACAATCTTCACTTATTTTTCTATTTGGTTCAGTTTGTGAATTTTTGAATCTAGTCTACTTTGTGATTGAGGATAATTCAAGTGAATTTTGGTGTTATTTCTTCAGGAAACTGTGAAGGATTTTTACGAGCGTGATTTGGAGTATTCAAGGATTACCTGTCGTCTTGCAGTTTCGCTGGTGAGTTATCTAAATTTATTGATTATTTTCATAGAAAAAATACTCATTGTTAGTATTCATGAGCAAGGTTTGAGTAGGGAATACCGTTGTGAACAAGAATAATATATTTCACGACGTTGTTGATTCCCTGATGACTTCTATTATAGTAAGCCTACTTTTCCGCAAAAACCGTTGGTATGACTACGAATTGAATCGAAAAGATTGTATGATTCATAGAATAATACTTTTTACGGTATGGAGTGGTAGATTTTGACACCTGTTACTGATCTATTCACACAATAATTATTATTGAATTTTCAAGAAGAATTGAATAGGAAGTTCTCTATAATATTTTGAAGAGACGAGGATTTATGCAGTGATACAGTTCTAGTTCTATGGTTTATCATGCTTCAATCTATTTATTCTCCTGAACATTCTAATAATAATTATGAGAATTTTAATTATTAGAACAATAATAACAATTATTGTTTTCAAATAATAGCCTACTTGTTCTACGTACAGTATTCCTTGATTTATCTAAAAATCTCTGGTATTAGATGATATGAGTTCAATTCCTAATTCTCGTGAAGTTGGAATCAATAATCAGTTATGATCAACAGGTATGGAGCTGAATCATTGCAGTATCTCTACTGCGTATTGTCATAATTTTGATGCGCAGTTGAAAGTTGTGAGATCACTTTGACTAAATATATACGAGAAAAAGCGATAGAAAACCCATCATTCTAGTTATCCGTTGATATAGGCTAACACTTTTCTTCAACACAATGAATTCAGAAGAGAACGTATCGTCTCATATGTGAACCTTTTTGTAAACTTTAGTAATATGGTAGATCAGGATTGATAGGTTAATTGATTCAATATAATGAATTTAGGAGGGAAGCATCTCATATTCAGAGCTTGTGAACTTAAGAAAAATAATAGACCAGAGTTGATCGGAAACAGAAATGCAAGCGGTTATTGGAGAACCCCTTATTGTCTTGAACGTGCAGCACTTAAATTTTTAGCAAAATATTTAGTAAAACAAGGGTGTTTTTAGTATAACAAACACTGGTATCATGGACTTGATGAATTGTTGAGAAAAAGAAAAGAAATTTAGCCTACAAATAATAATACTGATAAATAGTATTTGATTTCAAACTATTGATTGCTTTCTCAAATCAGCCTGTTTTTAGAAAAACACTTTCAAGATCATAAATTATTCTCTTTTGAATTTAAATATTCTTCTTCTTATGAACTCCATCGTGAAATACTATATGTACTTTGAGAAAGCTACATTCATAGCGATATCCGACAGTGAACTAAGAATGATGGCAAGTTAATGAACTGATTGAATATTCCATATGAACTTTATAGATAAATTTTATCAATTTTCAAACGGACATAATATCTTGGAATTACTTAACTGGATATAAATAACACTCCTAGTATTTCGCACTAAATGATAATTATTATCACTGAAAACTGCCGCAGTTCTGTTTCATTCTCCATTTTTCATAATAGTCTTCATTAAGTTCGTTGATCTACGATTCTGGTTAGAATAGTTGGCAAACATAACCACCTCTCATAAAAGTAAATCAGAGCATATTATAAAGCATATAGGTCTCGGGCTCAAACCCTCGCATTACCAATCTTTTTTAACCAGATCACTCCTGTGTTATCGGATGGGCACGTTAAGTTGTCGGTCCTGGCTGAAGTATGACAGTCGCAAGGCCCATTGGCGGCTTAAATTACATATAAGGGTGAGGTGGGCCTCTTCGCAAGGGTTACTTCCAGTAACAAATGCCATACGAATTTACTTTACCTCCTCTGATATCTCTTCGGAATACATCCCCCCCGATGTATCTTATTATACATTGTTCCTTGAGAACAGGATATTGATTCCAGTTACAATCCTATAACGTAACAAAAACTTGATTGATGGAAATGGTAGCAGAATATTTGTAACAGCTGTGCCTAGTTGAAAGTTGTGTGTATATTTTTGGCTTCAAAATTTTCTGAAATAACTTAATTTATTCAAAGTGCGGTGATATTAGGTGCAAAATTTGACTATAATTTGGTATTTTAACATTCTAAATTCAAAATTTCTAACTAATATTATTCTTGGACAGAACTTTAAACATTAAATTTCCTCAGTAAGAACATAACCTATTTTATCGGACATTTCATTATTTTTCAAAATTTGGGAACAGAATAGTTTTGGGCTATGCCTGTTGTTCTATCCCGATCATATTCATATGATTTGTAATTATATCAACGAATAAATAAAAAATAATAAATAAATAAATAAATAAATAATAAATAAAATAAATGAATAAATAAATAATAAATAAATAAATAAATAAATAAATAAATAAATAAATACATAAATAAATAAATATAAATAAATAAATAAATAAATACTAAATAAATAAATAATAAATAAATAAATAAATAAATATTGAGATTACTGCAATCAAATTTTGACCATGATGAGTTACACCAAGACCATGTAACTTCAATAATATAATACAAATAATCTTCAGATATCTCAGTGTAAAACGGAACATCGGAGAATGCGTTAGTGTAGGTTATCTTTCTAAAAAAACCTACAGTTATTTTCTTATTTCTCTCCAACATCTTCTACTCCTCTTCCTCATCATCCTTCATATCCTTCCCCTCTTCTTCTTTGTCTTCTTCTTGTTCTTGTTATTTATCCTTCTGTTGTTGTTGTTGTTTTTCTTCTTCTTCTTCTCTTCTTCTTCTTCTTCTTCTTCTCCTTCTTCATCTTCTTCTATTTCTTCTCCTCTTTCATATTCTTCTATTTCTTCTCCTCATCCTCGTCCTCCTCCTTATTCTCCTTCTTCTTCTCTATCTCTTTTCTCTACTTCTCCTTCTTCTTATTCTTCCTCATCTTCCTCCTCTTCTTGTAACAACAAGTGTAATAGCAAACTAGTAATACCATACTGGTACAATTGCGCGTGCTAAGTACAGCGCTGCCAGTTGAATTACAATTGAAATCGTCGTCTGTGAGACCGCCGTCCCATCAGTCAGCGATCCCCTCTTCTTCTTTGTCTTCTTCTTGTTCTTGTTATTTATCCTTCTGTTGTTGTTGTTGTTTTTCTTCTTCTTCTTCTTCTTCTTCTTCTTCTTCTTCTTCTCCTTCTTCTTCTTCTTCTTCTTCTTCTTCTTCTGCTCCTCCTTTTTCATCTTCTTCTATTTCTTCTCCTCTTTCATATTCTTCTATTTCTTCTCCTCATCCTCGTCCTCCTCCTTATTCTCCTTCTTCTTCTCTATCTCTTTTCTCTACTTCTCCTTCTTCTTATTCATCCTCATCTTCCTCCTCTTCTTGTAACAACAAGTGTAATAGCAAACTAGTAATACCATACTGGTACAATTGCGCGTGCTAAGTACAGCGCTGCCAGTTGAATTACAATTGAAAGCGTCGTCTGTGAGACCGCCGTCCCATCAGTCAGCGATCAATCAGTTTTCTAATTGATTGACGACAATTATTGACGGTTTTTCAAGTTGGCCGATTATTGAGCCAAGTGCATGCACTGTGAGCATTGTCTCGATGTTAATAAGGAATTTACTTTCACGGGAAAGCTAGCTGGCAGCTCTATTGTCTGCGACTACCTGTAGGACTGCTTTCTAATAATTATGATGTGTGTTGGGGAACAATGTGTTATACAATGATGAAGTTATGCCGGACCGTCTTCTTCAATTTTTGTAGCACAATATAAACATGCTATCAGTATAATAACTCATAATCTTAGTCCACTGTTCGGGACGTTCATTTAAAATGATTGTTTTACTTATCTATCTTTACATTGAATAAAACATGAATATGAAAGTGTACAAACATAATATATAATATGATATAATATATAAGATATATAATATTATCATATTGCAGTGAATGATACATTTATGATGGGACAGTTTATCTCTTAGTACTCTCAACATATTTTTTCTCTTTATTATAAACATTTATCAAGTTTTCATAAAATTTTAGCTAGCTCTAAGCTACTCTTTCTTTATTTTCAGTGTGATGGTGCCTCAACACGTTTTTTCAAACGAGGTTACCTAACCACTTTATATTATTGTTTGTAATGTTTTGTGTATTATTTATTATTGTAATTGTAAAGTGTGTCAATAAATGAATAAATAAATAAATAAAAATATCTGAATATTGTCAGGATACAAAGCCTATGCCAGCATATTTTCTAAAATTAATGTATAATTGAGGCATAAATCAAATGTACTCACGTCAAATTATGTAAAACTCATTTAATTATAGTTTTATTAAATTCTTACAGTATTATTTCGTATAATTTACCAATTTATTATCAGAGTCATTCGTCAACTGCCTACCAATGTTTGTTTACTACCTTATTTTCAATAATTAGGTTAGAGTGAATTGCGCCAAAATTGATGACGAGCCTTATCTGTCAGCTGTTGATACTGCCGGCTACTGTGCTACTGTGATATCTCTATATTGTCTGTTTTCATTTTAAAACTAACTCAAGCTTGTTCATTTCTGCAACCCCTGTTTATTTTCTGTTTATCTGCTTTAATTTTATAGTCTTCCCGTTTAACGTAATTTTTTGTCATTTTCTGTGTTTTTCGAACCTCTGTGTCTAATTTAAATATTAAAACCGCGTGGAAAAATTCCCATTGGTGGACTTTTTCTTATTAGGCACAGGATTGGTTCTTGCCCAAATCACGTGGTTCTTCTTCTCAGAAGAAGACCAGGTGATTTCCGCTTTTTGGGAAGAAGAGACACTTGCCTTCTGAGAATCGAATTATCAGGACCCGTTTAATTTGTCCTATTAAAATTAATGTTTAAATGGTTTCTCTTCTTGTTAAATGTAATTATCCAGTGTGTTAAATGTGTAGCTCCTCTGTAGTCTTGTGCTCTTAAATTAATTGGAAGGCAAGTTCAATTTGTATAAGCTTATTCCTGAGGAAGAATTGTGAAACTAAATCCTGGGTGACGCCATTCCACGCCAGATCTTCAAGTGAAATAAAATTATTAAGTGAATTGGGGCCCCACGATCGAGCTGGTGAGCGAAAAATACTTATTCTATCCAATCAGTGAATTGAGAAAGCTACAATTTTCTATCAATTAATTATTGTGAAAGAGTGCAGGACTATATCCTCCTATAATACCGTGTAACCCCTATTAAAATCCTAATTGCACTATATTACCAAGAACATTCATATTATTATCTCATATCAAGAACATTTATTACCAAATTTTGAAAACTCTATTATTCCAATTTGTCAATTATTTAATTAATTATTATTATTTGATTCTTAACGATTATAATTCATCAATAAATTTGCATAATTGTTAACCAGTTTCAGTAATTTCTCTAATTAGATCCTGCTCAGTTCGGTCTATAATTACCATATTGTTTTTTCTCTGTAGGAATTATTTCAGGTATTGGAATATCAATATTGAATTTACTTGTTATTCATAAGAAATAAATTACATTCGCTGTGCTCGGGTTTGAATTGCCTGGAGATATTGGTAGGCTATCACGCCTGATTCTCAAGCAGTTTATATCAGAGTACGGCGGAAATATTATTTCTTGTGGAATTGTAGGATATTCTGGACGGGTGTAGGCAGCTCTGCCGGCTGATTTTTTATCCGAATTACAGGTGTTAAGCGTCCAGAGGCTCTTGCGAATCCACAAGATTGGCGCCCGAACACAAGACGGTGAAGGAGAGGGCTTATTTCATCTTAATAATCATAAATTTATTTCAGAGATCGACTTATCTACGCTTGAGAGGGAGCAGAAATATAAATATTTCTTTTCAGTGGAGTCGTGGGTCGCCTAGCCATCAATACTCTGTTCAATATTGTTGTTCAATTTTATTTCTTAATAATTATTGATCGAATTGAGCAGGTATTTTTTGTTGCACTAATGGGGGCTACACGGTGTTACTCTGATGTATTAATCCCTGAAATGAACAAGCTTGAGGTAGTCGATTTATTTATTAATTTGTGATTGTTCATACACTGGATATTATTTTGATTGTGTTGAATTTTATGTTGATCATTACGGTATATTATATTGTAGAGTATTATTGTATTCTAAAACGTATTATTGTCGCGATTTTGTCTTGCTTTGAAGTTGTGGGAATTAGTCAGCGGTATTAATTCTTCAGAACTACAAGATAATTTGCACTGACCTGATTCTGTTATTCCAATTTGCGCGCACCACTATCATTCACTCACTATTTTTCACTTATTGGATTTCGTCTACACTTCACTTTTTGGGAGAATCATGGCAAACCCCGCCACGGAACTGGATGGGTCTACCACATTGTTTACACCGGCAGATCCTGTCTCACCCGAAGCTCCTCCAAAACCGGCAACCAGCGCGACTTCAGTTGACTTTGAGCGCGACATTCGAGAGCGTTTGTCATCGACTCAGCTAGAGGAAAGTCAGCCAATACTTAATTCGGTGCAATCATCACCAATCGCCAACGTCGATCGGCGCGAGGTAGATCGTCAAACGTCTTCCAATGATGTCGTTGCTGCTGAGTTGGAGACCAAACAGCCGCAGAAGCTGCCATATCTACCACCTGGGACGATCGAAACCATACTTGAAGTTTTCAAGACCACTGCTGCTGGAATAGAAAAGAATTAGAAGAAACCGGCAATAGATTGGACAAGAAAGTAGAAGAAACAAGTAATAGTTTGGACAAGAAAATAGAAGAAACAAGTAATAGTTTGGACAAGAAAATAGAAGAAACCAGTAATAGATTGGACAAGAAAGTGGAAGAAATGACCGCAAACTTTTTGCAACTCAAAAGTAACGTTGAGGATTTACATCGAAAAATGGATGAAAAACAATTGAAGCTAAGAATTATACAAATGAACAAATACAAACGGTGAGAAGTGAATTTGGTGAAAGAATTCTAAACCAACACCGGGAAAATACTGAAGCAAATGGTGAATTGGAGAGCAAGATTACCCAGGCCAATGCTAAGCTAGCTCAGAATGATGTGAGGTTAGGTGAATTGGAGGCTCAGCAAACAAATCACACGGCCCAAATAAACCAGCTGAGAGCAGATGTCACACAGAATTCAGCTGAAACTTTAAATCCCGAAGTAATTAAGGGATTGAAAACTCAGCTAGATCAAACTAAAGCCGAGTGTCTACAAATAAAGAATAGTTTAGCTAACGTTTCTGGTGGTAATAATCATAATACTGGACAAATCTTGTCATCTTTACCAATATTTGATGATACTGAGTGCACCATTCAACCACGGGCATTCATTCAGCATTTGCAGGCTATTGATTCCGTTACTACTATACCATGGATTACGTGGAGAATGCATCTTTTACTATGTCTACAGAAAGAACCACTGATACACTTCAGAAGTCGCATTACTGAATTCAACCCGTTAAAGGATTTTATTGACAACTTCTTAGCTACTTTTTGGTCTCCTGCAAGACAGAGAAATTTATTGTCTCACATCATTACATGCAGATATGACAAGCAGAATACGGGACTGTCCATGAGTGCCTTTTCAGCCCACATTCGCTATTTGAACAATCTGATGGATAATCCAATCGAGAATGGAAATTTGATCGAAATATTAATTGGGAAGTTACCTTATTCCATTCAGACGGCATTAAGCTCGCAAAGTTTTGAATCCTATGACAAGTTTGAGGCTTGTTTGAGTCGAGTACAGAGTGTAGACGATAAATTTGGTTCACAGAATTTCAAAACAAACCATCAGAAGAATGAGAGGTTAGGTGTTGTCGTGAATGAAGTTGAAACTCCTCATCGTAATTATAATCGAGGCAGTCAACCGAGTCGACCTCAAAATAATAGCCGTGGATTTGGAGATAATCATTGGAGAAATTATAATGAGGGAAGTTCATTTATTCCAAATAAATCAGTCGACTCAACTACAACTCCAGAACAAAACATAAACAGAAGCAATGATGTCACTCAACCGCAGCCATCTGTATCAACAACCAGTTCGTCGCCCAACCAACAATCCCAGTCCAACAAAAAGCAGTTCCATTCTAATAATCAGAAGGGAAATAATTCTCAGCATCGTAATAACAATAATTGACAACCAGTTTCGACTGTCTCTGGCATCAATCATCATAAAAACGAGACAGTCAGAAAAAAAGTTATTCCGATCGTAGGAGTAACCGACCGTGAGGTGCTGCAGTCTGGCGGAAAAAATTCACACTGCTCCCAACCACGTGACAGCGGTAAATCCAGTCATGAAGAGAAAAATCTGCCTGCTCGAATTGCGTCAGCTAGTAGTGACAGTTTGCGGGTTCTGCCCCACGAGGCTACTAGTAGTGATGGTTTGCGGGTTCTGCCTCCCGATGCTGATAAAGCCCTACAAACATTGACCACATCACACCAGCTGCTTCACATTGCTCCACGATGCTCCGGCTCCACATTGTTCCAGCTGCTCCATATCGGTCCAGCTGCACCACATCGCACCAGCTGCTCCACGATGCTCCAGCTCCACATCGGTCCAGCTGCTTCACATCGCACCAGCTGCTCCACATTGCATCGTTGGATCTTCACATTATCATCACAGCACCCACAACTCAAAGCAAGTTGTTTATTTATTGTATTATATTGTTTACTATTGTAATATAAAGATCTGCTCACTGGCAAGTTAAGCCTACCCGCAATTACAACTAAATTTGAAATTAATTCTAAAATATAAAGTAAAGTTATTTTGAATCATCCAGACAAAAAAAAAAAAAAAAAAATATATATAAATAATTTGGAAAAATTAGCTTATTAACTTACTCTAAAAAAAAAAAAAAAAAAAAAAAAAAAAAAAAAAAAAAAAAATTGAAGATAAAATAGAAAAATAGTCTGCTGTGATATTTATTAATAATTTTAGGTGTAGGATATTTTTGTGATTGAAAATCAACCATTAAATGGTCTTCATTATTATTAGTATTGTTTGTTTGAAATATTATTGTGTTATCATTTGTGCTGTTGCATTATACATGCACTATTAACTATTAATTATCATTTGGTTATAAAATTATCTTGAATATTATATTTGTAGCACGAAAGCTCACTATAGATTAGAATTCTTAATTTATATGTTATTATTGTTATTAACTTAATGAAATTATTGTAATCACATAAATGTGATTAGTATTTTGAAAAAAAAATATGATGCATCAGAAATCTAAAACATGCATTCAGCAACTAATTTATAGGAAAATTTGAATATTATGTTACTTATTGTATTTTTGTATAGAAATGTTGAGAAATGAAGGGAATTTTGGAATCAAGCTTTAAAAATAAACAGGGTAGAAAATTTGATTGAACAAGTAGAGACTAGTTAAATGTATTGAATCACAGAGAGATATTATCAATCTTTGTAAGCTGGCATACTTGATGAAACTTGGTATAGTTATATTTTAACAGACCTGCAATATTGGATTAAAATTGTTATTAATGTTAAATTGTAAATTTTTGATAAAAATTGTTAATTGTTGGCATGGCCCTTTGATATTGTTATTTTGGCATCTTCTATGCACTCTATGCAGGTCTATTTCACTCATGCACCTCTGCTCTTTATTCTGTGAGGAGTGATGGGGGGCTTGTGCACCCATCCTCTCACCGTAGGGATTTTTTGGATTCTGTGCATGTGGTATTATCCCACCTCTGTTCTTCCTTTGTAAGTCTGACTGGGCAAAAATCCCGGGACCTTAGTTTGTGGTTTCTGGCACCACTGCTGCGGCACAAAGCCATGCATATTTGTTGTAACATCATGCTTTTTTGTGCAGATTGTTGTTTGGCTGTGAATTTTTTGTGATAGACCCTAAGTCGTAGTTTTAAGTTAGCATATGTCATTGTACCCTTCTTGATTGAAATTAGAAAGCCTTTAATGGCCTAAAACCTTTCTAATTTGGGGGCTTTATGTCAGGATACAAAGCCTATGCCAGCATATTTTCTAAAATTAATGTATAATTGAGGCATAAATCAAATGTACTCACGTCAAATTATGTAAAACTCATTTAATTATAGTTTTATTAAATTCTTACAGTATTATTTCGTATAATTTACCAATTTATTATCAGAGTCATTCGTCAACTGCCTACCAATGTTTGTTTACTACCTTATTTTCAATAATTAGGTTAGAGTGAATTGCGCCAAAATTGATGACGAGCCTTATCTGTCAGCTGTTGATACTGCCGGCTACTGTGCTACTGTGATATCTCTATATTGTCTGTTTTCATTTTAAAACTAACTCAAGCTTGTTCATTTCTGCAACCCCTGTTTATTTTCTGTTTATCTGCTTTAATTTTATAGTCTTCCCGTTTAACGTAATTTTTTGTCATTTTCTGTGTTTTTCGAACCTCTGTGTCTAATTTAAATATTAAAACCGCGTGGAAAAATTCCCATTGGTGGACTTTTTCTTATTAGGCACAGGATTGGTTCTTGCCCAAATCACGTGGTTCTTCTTCTCAGAAGAAGACCAGGTGATTTCCGCTTTTGGGAAGAAGAGACACTTGCCTTCTGAGAATCGAATTATCAGGACCCGTTTAATTTGTCCTATTAAAATTAATGTTTAAATGGTTTCTCTTCTTGTTAAATGTAATTTATCCAGTGTGTTAAATGTGTAGCTCCTCTGTAGTCTTGTGCTCTTAAATTAAATTGGAAGGCAAGTTCAATTTGTATAAGCTTATTCCTGAGGAAGAATTGTGAAACTAAATCCTGGGTGACGCCATTCCACGCCAGATCTTCAAGTGAAATAAAATTATTAAGTGAATTGGGGCCCCACGATCGAGCTGGTGAGCGAAAAATACTTATTCTATCCAATCAGTGAATTGAGAAAGCTACAATTTTCTATCAATTAATTATTGTGAAAGAGTGCAGGACTATATCCTCCTATAATACCATGTAACCCCTATTAAAATCCTAATTGCACTATATTACCAAGAACATTCATATTATTATCTCATATCAAGAACATTTATTACCAAATTTTGAAAACTCTATTATTCCAATTTGTCAATTATTTAATTAATTATTATTATTTGATTCTTAACGATTATAATTCATCAATAAATTTGCATAATTGTTAACCAGTTTCAGTAATTTCTCTAATTAGATCCTGCTCAGTTCGGTCTATAATTACCATATTGTTTTTTCTCTGTAGGAATTATTTCAGGTATTGGAATATCAATATTGAATTTACTTGTTATTCATAAGAAATAAATTACATTCGCTGTGCTCGGGTTTGAATTGCCTGGAGATATTGGTAGGCTATCACGCCTGATTCTCAAGCAGTTTATATCAGAGTACGGCGGAAATATTATTTCTTGTGGAATTGTAGGATATTCTGGACGGGTGTAGGCAGCTCTGCCGGCTGATTTTTTATCCGAATTACAGGTGTTAAGCGTCCAGAGGCTCTTGCGAATCCACAATATAAAAACCAAAAACCACTTGTTTGGTCTCAGGGGACCTTGAAACGTATGGAAATCTAGAAATTGGGGTACCTTAATTTTTTTCGGAAATCATTACTTTCCTTACCTATGGTAATATGGCAAGGAAAGTAAAAATGATTACGAGAAGATCAATATTGTTGTCCTATGTTTCGTTCCGGTTGCCTTCGTGAAATGCTCAGGATTAAGAATTTGAAATACTATTCCTATTTAAAATTTGTTCTTCTGAAGCTTTGTACAAACTTGAGCGTCATGTCTTGAACGCGCATTTAGCTCTTTATCACCTGATGTTATGCTTATTGTATTTCTGTATTTGTACAGTAGCAGTGTGATTCTGAGATACAAATTCAAATTCAAATTTATTCCACAAAAACGTACACAATACAAAATCAAAATACAAGTTCTCAAAAGCAAAATAACATAGTTATTAATATACATATTACACTGTATTATTTATTTTACATAGTGGATTTCTACTGGCAGGAGTATAACTTGTCCGCCAGTAGGAGTAGCAATAATTACATTATAACAAAAGTAAGAGATAAGACATTACAGAACTCAAGAATTTAGATCATAATTATACAAGTAGATAGCCTACAAGTATAATAAGCATGGCATCAGCCGATGGAAAGCGAAATGCGTGTGTTCGTGGCGCATAAGTCTCTACGCACAATATTGTAAGATAAATTAGTCGGATGTTGAATCAAATCTTCTGCCTTCCAAGATTTTCATTTTAACATTATTTCAATAATTTTATTCAATGATTAGTGGAAGTTGTTGGCATCTGAGTTTCAAACTTACAAGAATCAATAATTTAAGAAAGTATAGCCTACAAAAATGATTTTTTCATTGTCATAGGTTAGTATTTTTTATAACATTGTAAGAAATATTTGGAAACATGAAAATATTATTCAATTCCTGATAATTGTCTGTAAAGGTAAGGGCATAACAAGTAAAGGTTGTATATATGTTAAATACTTTCATGCTCATGTGCTCATTATCTTGAAGGCAATTACGTCATACATTTGTTGTTTGTACTTATTTTTCTGAATTGTAGTTCTCATTTGAACTCATTCTCAATTATCAAATACGTAAATTATTCATCTTCTCTGTAGCTCTCATTGTGATTCCATTATTGTTTGTTAGTATCTGACAACACTAGTTCAAATGCACCGCCCAGTATGGGCGTGGCTAGACTTGGCCAATGACAGACTTTCACCTTCATTGGTCAGTCAACTACCAATCATACGTCTCAATTCAACGTATACATCCTGCTCCCACATTCTGGAATTTCGGTTGTGAATGATAATGCAGTAACAAGTGAAACTGAACCCTCATTATTTTGATAGGAAACTCAAATAATTTGATTCAATATAAAAATAATATCTATAATGTTAATAACTTTCAAAACACTATATTAACGGATTATATTCAATACGTCAAAGAAGGGGTTTCCTGTTAACAGACGTATCTTTAACAAAATACGGTTACAGATAATTATTGTATCATTGGTTTTTATTTAATTATATGTCATCATAATAATTATTAAAGGTGATGGTTTTTTGAACCATTCTGAGCTGCGCTGTATTAACACACTTTTTTATATGTATTTAAACACGACATGCAGTCAAATATTTAAGTAAATAATAAAAAAATTTTACTTACTGACTGCAGTGCTTTGAACCGTCTCGCTCATTGTTGAAAATGATCGCGAGACGGTCTAAAGTACTACAGTCAGTTAGTAAAAGTTTTTGATTATTTACTCAAATATTCGACTACATGTCGTATTGAAATACATAGAAAAAGTGTTTTCATCATAATTATGTGTGATGCATAATGAATTACGTGAAAATTCGTAATAACCCTTCGTCTCCCAAACATTCATCTTTGGAAAAAATATTCCTTACTCTCTCAAATCAAGTGCAGGAGAAGAAAGGAAGATACTTTATTAAGTTTGTTATTTGACTGAGAAGCAAGCATTTAAAAGGCCTAGGGCCATAACTACAGTCTAAGCTCACCATATATCCAGATATATCTATCTTCAAACTTATCTCCCACACATATTACCTAAGTATATCTATCTCTAAACTTCTCTCGAATTTAATATTTCCAAATATATCTATATCTTGGACATCTCCTATGTATTTTTATATATATCCATCTCTGGTCGTATATCTATCTACAATCATTAACTCATGTTTATAATATATCTATACCTTGAGATCCCTAGTGTATTTCTATGCATATACTTATCTCCAAACATCTCCAGTATATAGCTACATATATATTTTACTGATATATAAGACAAGCGCCTGATTTTTGCATAATGGAAGTCACCTACCTGACTTTGTTGAGTAGAGATTGTAACAGATAGTAACAGACTTCTGGAATCTGCCCCCGTTTAGCCTCAGGG
Organism: Nilaparvata lugens; assembly: GCF_014356525.2. Taxonomy (NCBI): domain Eukaryota; kingdom Metazoa; phylum Arthropoda; class Insecta; order Hemiptera; family Delphacidae; genus Nilaparvata; species Nilaparvata lugens. The sequence continues at coordinate 11,577,164 of NC_052515.1, forward strand.
GGTGCCCCTGCCCCCCTCGCCCCGCAACAGGTGGGCCCCCGATAAAGGACGTTTGGTTCCTATTCATTCATTGAACAGGATTGGGAGCTGCACAGTGTTATCGAGAGATCATCGCGAGCGATTAATAGTTTGTTACAGAGAATATTAATGTGGTGAGCGTTGGTTTGGAGCCGTTGGGTACTGCCGTTCAGTTTCGATTATCTGACTTTAATATTAAAAGATAAATAACAAATATTATTCATATCATATTAATATAAGTATATGATTGATAAATATTATTTAAAAATATGAATGGTCTTGGAAATGCCGGATAATCGAGGAAGTCGGATAATGAAGATGGTCGGATAATAGAGAAGGTCGGAGAATAAAGGAGGTTGGATAATGAAGTGAGCTCCAGTTTTCAGTCATCAGATACTACAGTACAGTTTCGATTATCTGACTTAAACGTCGGATAATTAAGAAAGTCGGATGATGGAGAAGGTCGGATAATAGAGGAAGTTGGATAAAAAAGGAGGTTGGAATTTTCGAGTGGACACTAGTTTGGAGTCATCAGATACTACAGTACAGCTTCGATTATCTGACTTGAACGTCGGATGATGGAGAAGGACAGATAATAGAGAAAGTTGGATAAAAGAGGAGGTCGGATAATCGAGTGAGTTTCAGTTTGGAGTCATCAGATACTGCAGTACAGTTTGATTATCAAACTGTTCTTGATGATCAAATACTTGATCATTTTACTTGATGATACAGTTTGATTATCAAACTTCAATCTGCTCTGAAACGTCAAGAAACCTCAAGAAAGTAGGATATAACAAAAAAAACAGATAATAGAAAAGTTTGGGTGATAGATGAGGTTGTAATAGAATATAGAGTGTTAGAAATAAGTTAAAAAATTGTAAAATCCAATGTTTTTGGAGATTGAAAGCTTTTTGAACTCACCTAAAATCATAGTCCAATTCATATTATGGCTGAGATTGATTGAAGAAAGCACAAACCTTCAAACCTCATTAATTCACAACAATCTCCCGTCTACACGACGCAAACTTAGCGCAAACCTGGCAGGTTTGCGCTAATATCGTTGTCGTGTAGACCGGGCATTAGACTCTCATCTACTCCATTACCCAAACACAAGTAACCAGCTCTGAGAACTATGTCTGTACTGTATTTATCTTTCATATTCATCTAAATACATGAAAAAATATTGTCACCATCTATATTTTCCCAACAACAAATTCATAAACGGTTGACAACAGGAAGAAAACATTGAAATTTATTGTCAACTATTGCAATTTACGATTATGTATTTCATTGTAAATAAAAAGCCAGCAATAAAACAAAACTAATACGACAGTAATTTGAGAAACCTTCACAAAATGCATGTCTCCTATAGTCAGATTCACTATATACTGTCAGTATTAGTTGAATTTGAAGCATTGATCTCATATTATAAGGAGAACTGACAGTTTGAAGTTAATATCAAATTCACTATCACCTGTCAGCTTTGGTTGAATGGGAAGCATTAATGTTATATAATAAGGAATACTGACAGTTTGAAGTGGATATCACCAGACCTTAATGCCAAGTTGATAATAATAATATGATTCAAGTCATGTTCGGATTTATTTGTTATTCCATAAACGTTCTAATAGAGGTGGTATTGGAAAATGATTCAGAAATAATGATTTATTGATTGGAGTTGAACATGTCAATAAAAACGTGTGACAAGGTGTTGACCTCCTATTATGAGAACTACTCTGAAAGAATGCTTATTCATTGAACTGTTATTTCGAAAATTGGTTGGAGGAAAAATGAATTCATTTCTCAGATTCTCACACGAAAGATAAAAATAGTGTAGAGGACATTGTAGTTTAAAGAACATTATGATCTTAATATTGGGTTAATATGATGAAGAATTATTATAATTCAAAAATATATTATCCATTTATTAGAGCAAATTATAGAAATAATATAGCTGGGACTGGGAGAGAGTAACAGACAGCCTAAAACTGAACTTTTCCCAAATTTCATAAACAGCGGAATTTCGAGATAGATTAAATTTCACTAACATTTTACTCACATCATTATTTTAATGATGTATTGCATCATAGCAGAACATGTCGTGCCTCTAAAAAGAGAACTGAAAGATTACTGGTTAATATTCATTCAAGAAAGTACATCACCATATTCTATTTCGATGATATAGAAAATAGTATAGAGAATAGGATAAATGTTGAGGAATATTAAGAATAATTCACGTCGAACCATTATGATATTACAGTACCATCAGAATTATTATCCAGGCCTGAACTATATTACCCAATATTTGGAGATTCTCACTACATTTTGAGTAATAATACAGAATGTATCATTGCTTCTTCCATAGAAGTTCTGTTGTGGAGTCATAAATTTAACACAATATTATTATATTTGTATAAAGTTTAGAAACGAACAGTAGTTAATGAATATTTGATTGTGAAATTTGAGATAATAGTGAGGGAATACCAGATGAGTAAGGGGACTCTCCAATCTAATCTGTTTTCCATATTTTCTGTCTCTATTTCATTGTTTTTCTAATCTATCAAAAAACTTGTTTTCTCTACGACAGTAAATTTATAAGAAGCTGATTGGCTGGCTATTTATCATACAAGGATTGAGTGGGATCAACTTTTATATTCAGTTCCAGGTACTTGGTATATATATATATATATAGATTATTAATACATAGGCCATCAGTACATGCTATATACATGTATTTGTCATAAATGAATAAATCTTTTAAACAGTAATAACCAGTTTATTTTTTGTGTGGGTTGGCTGCATTATCTTAGCGAAGTTACTGCAAGCTACTTAGCAAAAAATATTTCATTTTAGTAAACTGTCGGACAATGAGTAGGGATATTCCAACGATTAAGTTGAAAGGTTTGTTGGGAAGCTCCATTCCCCTAGAATTATTCACTAAGAATGAACAAGAAGCTACTTTTATATCTCTCAAGTTTCCATCCTACATAAATATTCAGACTTGAAGGCTCATTACTGGTATAAAACCAAGAAGTTCAGGGTTCGATCCACGTCAAACCACGATATTTTTCTCCTGAGAAACTCTGACACTGGACCAAAACCACACTAAATATTCATTTAAATCATCTACATTTCTACGACAAAGACCAAATCTACGCTCTCTAAGTCATTCTACACCAAGTTCAATCCAATTCTACCCATTTCTACGCCAAAATCAATCAGGTGCAACCTGAAAAGCTCTTACACCATACCTGAACCAGTCTGATTACACGATATTTATCCTCATTATCTACCTGTTATTCCCGTTTATCCCAGTCAATTGTTGTGAATGGTCTGTGACCTAACTCTGGTTTCAATCTATATATAAAAGCGAAATGGCACTCACTCACTGACTAACTGACTGACTGACTCACTCAATCACTCGCAGAACTAAAAATCTACCGGACCAAAAACGTTCAAATTTGGTAGGTATGTTCAGTTCGCCCTTAAGAGGCGCACTAAGAAATGTTTTGGCAATATTTTAACTCTAAGGGTGGTTTTTAAGGGTTCAAAGTTCGTCTTTTAGCATGTATATTCTTCTTATTCTCTTGATTACAATTGAAAAATGTCCATACTATATGTTAATATAGAACTATAATCTCTATAACTTACTATAAACTCTTACTTCGAAACAGTTGTTAACTGGTAACTAAATTAATAATTTTGTCAGGTTGGCATTAAGTTGAGTTGATTTTATTAGGTTGGCACCAAGTTGTAGATTGAAATGCATGTATCGCGGAGAAATTGATTGGGAACTGCTACTTCGAACAGAGCTATTCCCGGGAATATTATATTACTAGCCGTCAGGCTCGCTTCGCTCGCAATATCCGTTCAGCCAGACGTTTAATTATTAGTCTGGACCCCCGACTGGATCGTCCTAACATATGATAAAAATGCTCAAATGAAAAATGCAGGCGAGCGAAGCGAGCCTTCTGATCTCATTCTTGGACGATCCAATCGGGGGTCCAGACGGATATGGTGAGCGAAGCGAGCCTGACGGCTAGGCCCTGATAAAATCTACTTGACAGTGTTAGCTGTAACCTCAGAGGTGTTCCAAGTATCACAGTACATTATTACAACAAATCCCTTTCCAGTATTATTCACTGTAAACTATCAGCTTGGTAAAATCGTTGAATGGGTAGCAATTGATGTTATTTGTATAAGGAATGCTGACGGTTAGAGTGAATATTACTATTGGATATTGATACCTTCCCATATCAACAACACACACTACTTATTTCCAAGCAGCTCATGTTTACATACTGAGAATACAAAATACTTGCTTATCGACGCTCAACCAGACTTGGATAATATTCTGGTCATTGTTGAGTGTGTGTGTGTGTATGTGTGTATGTGAAGAGTGGTATCAACTTGATTGTCCAGAGTAGGAAAGACACAGAGAGTAAGAAAGAGAGGGGAGTAAAGAAAGAGATAGAGAGAAGAAGAGAGTGAGAGAGTGTGAGTGAGGAAGTAAGAAGAAGAGTGAGAGAAGGAGTTAGAGGAGGATACAGAGAGGCAGTGAGAGGAAGAGAGAGTAAGAGAGAGAGGGAAGTGGAAAAAGAGAGAGTGAGAACTGAAGAAAGAGAGTGAGAGTGAGATAGAAAGAAAAAGATTGATTGAATAATTTATTTATGTAGATTACAATATATACTGGCTTATACACTTATATACAATAGCTTACTAACCCACTAACTCTCCACCAAAGAGAGAGTGAGAAGGAGTGTGAGGAAGACTGAGAGAGCGTGTTAGAGAGTGAGAATGATTGAGAAAAGGTGAAAGGGGAGAAATGCATAGAGGAAGTGTGATAAAATGAGGGAGAAAATGCTGATGAAACACAGATAGATAAGAGAGAACAGTGAATGTGATGGAGGGGAGTTGTGAAGAGGGAAAAAGAAAAAGAGATGAAAGAGAAGAACGAGAGAGAGAGGAAAAGTGGAGGAGTTGATAGAGGAATTTGTAATAAAGTGTAATAGAGATGGTGTTGATGACTCATTGAGTGAGAAGGGAAGAAGGATAGAGGTTGGGGAAGAAGAGTACGAGAAACAGAGAGAGTGGGAAAGGGAAGGAGTGGATCGAAAAATTGTAAAAAAATGAAATAGAAACAATGATGATACACACTGAGTGAGAATAGAAGAAGGATAGAGGATGAGGATGAAGAGTAAGAGAGAGAAAATTGAAAGAGGTAAGGAGTTAATAGTGAAATTGTGCTGAAAGAAATAGAGACGGTGATGATATGACACACTGAGGCCCTGTTTCACAAAAGCTGGTTAAATTTTCACCGTGATTAACTTCACGAGAACCAATCAGAGAAGGCGTTTTTGAAAATACAACTTCTCTGATTGGTTCTCCTGAAATTAAGCACAGTTTAAATTTTGTGCTTTTGTGCAACCGGCACATAGTGAGATGAAAGAAGGACAGAGTATGGGAAGGGAGATGAAGAGAAGGGTCAGCAAGAGAAGGAGAGAGAGTGAGAGAGAGATGTAAGATGTGATAGAGATAATGTAAGAAGGAATTTTGAAAACAATGAGATAGATGCTTTGGAGATGTGAGAGGTTGTGGAGTGTAGAGCTGAAACCGGTCCACAGTTTTATGCTTGTCTTATCCGATGGATGAATCTGGTCACCCTTCTGGTCATCATATTAACACGCACAGAGAGAGGAAGAGAGAGTGATAGAGAAATGGAGAGCGTGAGAGTGAATGAGTGAGTGTCAGGGTGAGAGAGGTGTGTGGAGACATGTTAATGAGAGAGGAGAGAGAGAGAGTGTTAGAAGATGGAAAAGAAGAGCCATAAGTGGGGAAAGAATAAGGTGGAGGAGAAAGATAAGAAGAGAAGGCAAAGAGAAGAATAGAAAGAAAATGGAGAAGAAGAAAGAGAAAATAAATAGGAAGGATAGGTGTCAGGAAATGATGAAGTGAAAAAGTGAGTATTGTGGTTAGACTGATCGGGAGTGAATTGATTGATTGATTGATTGATTGAGTACTTTATTTATGTAGATTACAATATATACAGGCTTATACACTTATATACAATAGCTTACAATACAGCAAAAATATAGATGAATTTACATAATATAGACTAAGAAAATAATTATTGAACTGTATATGATATGAAAAAGCAATTTGTAATATAATAACTATAGATAATAATTGTATTGTTATGCATCTACATAAATTGGCGGAGCTTTGGACATATCAATGTCCATTCTTCGGAAAGAATATTGAAAATATCCTCCCCACTAGCTCTCTACCAAAAATGAGTGAGAGGGTGACAAAGTGAGAGAAGTGTGTTGAGAAATTTTAATAAGAGAGAGAGTGTTAGAAGAAGGAAAAGGAGAGCAATAAGTAGGGGAAGAATAAGGTGGAGGAGAAAGATAAGAAGGAAAGGTGTAAAGGAAAATGGTGAGGAGAATGTGTGAAAAATAGGAGGGAATAGGAGGAGAAGAAAGAGAAAATAAGTAGGAAGGATAGGTGTCAGGAAATGATGAAGTGAATAAGTGAGTATTGTGGTTAGACTGATCGGGAGAAATTAATAATGTACGTTTGTTTCCGATTGAATCAAAAAAGTGAATGAGAAAACCAATTATCGAAATATGTCTTTGCGTATGATTCATGAGGAGACATGCAGATGGGAGAATGTTGTATATGGAGAATAGAGAATGATTGGATGGAATAATAGAAGCTGGAGGAAAAATGTATAATAGGAAATAGATTGAGTAGCAATAAACATGATACTAAATTAAAATTCAATGTGTGAATTACAATAATAAATCGAAAATACCATATGTGAAAGGAACTATCCCTCTTATACTCTATAGTGAGGTCCACGTTATAATAGCATTAAATAAAGATAGAAGAATAGCGATGCCGATTCTCTGCATTAGTAAGTCATATTTCTACACTGTAAAAAACATAATTGGCATCGTTGTGGACCTAGAAAAGGATATACCACCGTCTTTGTTGAATAATAGACAAGGATAGCAGAACCAAAGTTGATCAAATACTGTCATTATAACGTGGACCTCACTATAGAGTATAGAGCCTTATTCGACGTATGAAAGAGACATAATAGTTGACATCAGGAAGGATACGATTGTAATGTGTAGGGATATCAAAATAATAAAGAGTGTAACAAATATATAGTTCATGCGATAATGAGATTTCAAGTAAATAAATGAATTGAGTTCAAGAGATACTTGATCAGAGTACACAAGTATCGTTCAATGAATAAGGTCATAAAGTAGAGATACTATTAATTTTGAAGTATGTAAGTTTATAAGCCAAAGTTTGAGTATACAAGGTTCTTCAAAATTTGTTTAAAGATATTGTTTTCCTATTTATTTGTCTCAGATAGAGTTAATATAGGAGATTTCCAACTGGAAACAATACATAATATGTTTAACTGTTCATCATATTATGATGAACAGTTAAAAAAAAAATTGGGAATACGGAAAATGGAGACAGGAGGAAAAATTAAGATACATGAATGTAATGAAGGGTCGAGGAAAATTATAAAATGAAACTTAGAAAATACACTGGAATAAACAAAGAGTGAGATAACAATCATCTCTCATCCTATTCGTAATCGGGGTATTGTTGTCTCTTCAATTAAATCCAATTGTAAGGGTATGATGGTCAGGTAGGGAGGTGGATGACGATCAAAAGGAGGAAAAGAGTGAAGAAAGAGAAATGAAGAAGGAGGAGAAGAAGGAGAAGAAGAAGAAGAAGAGAAGAAGAAGAAGAAGAAGAGAAGAAGAAGAAGAAGAAATAGTTGAAGAAGGAGAAGAAGAAGAAGAAGAAGAGACCGGATTCTGCAGTAAGATAGCGACGGTGCTAAACTCTGGAGATCATTGTTAAAGAGTTTAGTATGTGATTGTAGCCTGGTAGTTAGTTCCTCTTCTCTTTTCTTCCATCTCTTCTTCTTCTATGTTTTTTGTCTTCTATCTCGGTGAAGTTCAAAGTGACACAATAAACATTGATTCTAATTGTTTGTGAAACCGAGCTGAAGAATGTGAACGCAGTGGAAAACAACAGAGAAGGCAGGTTTTGGAAGAGGATGAGGTGATTGAGAGAAAATTGAGTGTGAGTTGAGGAAGAAAGGAAAATAATTTGAAGATTAAAGTAGAAAAGTGAGTATTGTGGTTAGACTGATCGGGAGTGAATTGATTGATTGATTGATTGAGTACTTTATTTATGTAGATTACAATATATACTGGCTTATACACTTATATACAATAGCTTACAATACAGCAAAAATATAGATGAATTTACATAATATAGACTAAGAAAATAATTATTGAACTGTATATGATATGAAAAAGCAATTTGTAATATAACAACTATAGATAATATTTATTGTTATGCATCTAATAATTGGCGGAGCTTTGGACATATCAAGTCCATTCTTCGGAAAGAATATTAAAAATATCCTCCCCACTAACTCTCTACCAAAAATGAGTGAGAAGGTGACAGAGTGAGAGAAGTGTGTTGAGAAATTTTAATAAGAGAGAGAGTGTTGGAAGAAGGAAAAGGAGAGCAATAAGTAGGGAAAGAATAAGGTGGAGGAGAAAGATAAGAAGGAAAGGTGTAAAGGAAAATGGTGAGGAGAATGTGTGAAAAATAGGAGGAAAAAGGAGGAGAAGAAAGAGAAAATAAGTAGGAAGGATAGGTGTCAGGAAATGATGAAGTGAAATAGTGAATATTGGGTTAGACTGATCGGGAGAAATTAATGTACGTTTGTTTCGATTAAATAAAAAAAGTGAATAAGAGAACCAATTATCGAAATATGTCTTTGCACATATGATTCATAAGGATACATGCAGACGGGAGAATGCTGTATATGGAGAATAGGAAATGATTGGATGGAATAATAGAAGATACAGGAAAAAAGTATAATAAGAAAAAAAATTGAGTGGCAAAAAACATGATACTAAATTATTAGAGTTCGATGTGTGAATTACAATAATGAATTGAAAACATCATGTGAAAGAAACTATCACTCTTATACTCCAAAGCCTTATTCGACGTATGAAAGAGACAGAATAATTGGCATCAGGAGAGATAAAATTGGAATGTGTAGAGGTAACAGAATAATAAAGAGTGTGACAAATATATAGTTCATGCGATAATGAGAGTTCAAGTAAATACTAAAAAAGAGCTCAAGAGATACTTATTCAGAGTACACAAGTATCGTTCAATAAATAAGGTCATAAATTAGAGATACTATCAATTTTGAATTATGTAAGTTTATAAGCCAAAGTTTGAGTATACAAGGTTCTTTAAAATCTGTTTAAAGATATTGTTTTCCTATTTATTTGTCTCAGATAGAGTTAATATAGGAGATTCCAACTGGAAACAAAACATATTATAAACAGTTGAAAACAACCAATTGGGAATACGGAAAATGGAGACAGGAGGAAAATTCAAGATACATGGATTTATAAAGGGTCGAGGTAAAATAAAATGAAACTGAGGAAATGCAAAGGAATATTGAGTGAGTGAGATAGACATCAACTTTTATTCTATTCGTAATCGGGGAATTGTTGTCTCTTCAATTAAATCCAATTGTAAGGGTATGATGGTCAGGTCAGGGAGGTGGATGACGATCAAAAGGAGGAAAAGAGTGAAGAAAGACAAATGAAGAAGGAGGAGAAGAAGAAGTAGAGAAGAAAAAGAAGAAGAAGAAGAAGAGAAGAAGAAGAAGAAGGAAGAAGAAGAAGAAGAAGAAGAAGAAGAAGAAGAGACCGGATTCTGCAGTAAGATAGCGACGGTGCTAAACTCTGGAGATCATTGTTAAAGAGTTTAGTATGTGATTGTAGCCTGGTAGTTAGTTCCTCTTCTCTTTTCTTCCATCTCTTCTTCTTCTATGTTTTTTCTCTCCTATCTCGGTGAAGTTCAAAGTGACACAATAAACATTGATTCTAATTGTTTGTGAAACCGAGCTGAAGAATGTGAACGCAGTGGAAAACAACAGAGAAGGCAGGTTTTGGAAGAGGACGAGGTGATTGAGAGAAAATTGCGTGTGAGTTGAGGGAGAAAGGAAAATAATTTGAAGAGTGGAGTAGAGGAGGCAGAGTGAAACTATGTACTGTGGTACTTTTGTTAAATAAGTAGATCATTATCTTGAAGATTCTTCAATTCATATTTATTTATTAAATCATTCAGAATTATTATACAACTTACAGAAAAGTACCAAACCGTCGACTTGAATCTTAGACCTCATTTCGCTCGGTCAATTACTGTCGACTAGGCTACTGTCTATTATCAATGTTTTTGCCAAATGAGAGTGTAAGAACGGCACTGTATATGTAAAGGTGCGTATAGACTTTCGCTCTGCTTCGCAATCGAACGTCACTCGAGCAGATCGATTGATGATCGACCGGGGAGCAAGAGTGGAAAGTTAGAAGAGCCAACATCTCCCGTAATGTTCATGATCGGAGCGATTGCGGAGCGAGTGCGGAGCGTGTTGGAGGCGCGTATATCTGTACGCACCTTTAGACTAACAGCATCCCATAGATCACAAAAACTGCCTGGACTATCAGTTTGAGTAAATATGAAATTTTGAACATTAACGCCCCATACCATGGAATATCTTCTTATGCTATCTTTTCCCTATGGTATCACCATAAATGATACAGTTCCACCACACATGATACAGTATCAACACCAAATAATACAGTATCATTTCACCTGATACACAACACCAAGATTGATACATAACTTCTAAACTTAGAATGAATTCTAAAAACTATGGATACCTTTTTCTGGTATCTTTTCTCTATGGCACTAACTTATATTCTCACTTTCAAATCTTTATATTATCATCTAGCCATTATCCTTTCAGTTGTACTTACAGTTATCCTTTTACTCATCATTATCATATAGCGTTATCCTTCAACTTTTAGCACGCAAAACCGGCCTGTTATCTTGAAAGCTCTGTTCCCATCTGACAAACACCTATTGTGAGAATCACTTCATTCTGTCACCATTAGTTGAATGAGTTGCATTTGCTATTATAATGAAGAAAGCTGACAACTGTAGTACACACTTCATACGACAGATCCACTTAAAACTTTCAGTATTAGTTATATGAGAAGCATAGATAGATATAGAGAGGTTCATAAGAGAGGTTCACTTTTATCTGTCAGTATTATTTGGATTAGTAGCATTGTTATTATTATATGTTAAGAAAACTGACAGCTTGTTGTGAACACTTCATTGGAGAGATTCACTAATAATTGTCAGTATTAGTAGATCAAGAAGCTTAGATGTTGTATATGGAGATAGACTAACTGACATTTATTCCTGAACACTCCATACGAGAGATTCACTAATAATTGTCAGTATTAGTAGATAAAGCCTAAATGTTGTATATGGAGAAAACTGACAGCATGATGTGTATCTTCATGGAAGAGGTTCAATTTAAACTGTCAGTATTAGTTGAATGGGAAGCATTGATATTCTAAGTGAAGAAAACTGACATATTGATGTGAATCTTCATAAGAGAGGTTCACTCATATCTGTCAGTATTAGTTGAACGAGTAGCTTCGATATTCTAAGTGAAGGAAACTGACAGTTTGAAGTGAATCTTCATACGAGAGATTCACTTATTACTGTCAGTATTAGTTGAACCAAAAGCTTTGATATTCCAAGTGAAAAAACTGACAGTTCGATGTGAATCTTCATGGGAGAGATTCACTTTAGGCTGTCAGTATTGGATGAATGAGGAACAAATATGTTATTTCAATGAAGAATCCTGACATTTTGTATTGAATCTGAGTATAGCCGCTGCTAAAGAAGAGTGGAGATTCGTTTTTAGAATTCATATCACAGCTCATATTAAATTACAGAAAGGTGCACGGTGTATTGTTTCCCTCTTGATCGGCATCACGGCTTACCTTGTAGTGTGAGCTTGTTTGGAGCCGTCAATTATATTCATCTGTCTTCCCACGTCTCTGTCTTGTCTCTTCTTCTTTATTTTATTCTTTGTTTTCTTCTTCTCCTTTGGGTTCTAAGCGGCATCTCCCTGACAACTTTGATTCGTTCAACTGACGTTTACGTCATATTAGCAACGGGATCACTAGTTCTTAGGTTTCTCCTTTTCGTTTCAAAATTTTCTCCCTCTTTTCGTATAATATCCCTCTCTGTATAAAATATCCTTTTCTTGTTTTCTCTCATGTTATTCCTCTTCTACTTCTTCTTCTTCTTCTTCTTTTCTTCTTCTTCTTCTTCTTCTTCTTCTTCTTCTTCATATTCTTCTTCTTCTTCTTCTTCTTCTTCTTCTTCTTCTTCTTCTTCTTCTTCTTCTTCTTCTTCTTCTTCTTCTTCTTCTTCTCTTCTCCCTTCATCCTCTTTACTACTTCTCCTCCATCATCTTCTTCCAGTAATACATGAGAAAAGATCTTCTAAGAATATGCAAGGAGTTCTATACAGGAGGATTGTGTTTTTTCAGCTAGGGACAATGATCTCAACATTTATGTCAAGATTTGTTTATTTGGATATTCCATGAATTTTTTCGAAATAATTTGATTGATTGCTGATATACTGTATTCATAAAATATGGGCGCAAAACTTCTCTTACCAGGATCAAATAATCTTAACCAGGATTAACAGTGTCATCAAAACGATCATGGATATTTAGCAATGTGCTGATTCCGGATGAAAAATTGCGAATTTGAAAAGTTTTTTGGTACAAATCCAATGAGTATGATGTATCAAATTTAATATTATACTGCTTATACAATAAAGGCATAATGTTTTTTATAATTTACTTACTGTTGGTGGAACTGATAGATTTTGCATTTTACTACTCTACCTCTCACAGCCGTTTGCTCAGTAGAGATTCGTCCAGACCTATGTTTTGGAATGGAAATGCGTACAGACTTATATGCCACGAAGAAGTGCATTCCTTTTTTCATTAGCTGTTGCTATCCTATTATATTGAGCGAGCAATTTCTCCATTTATATATATGGCTATTTTTATATCTGGTTATTTATGTTTAACGGATCTCAAAAACGGCTCTAACGATTTTCACGACATTTGGAACATAGTAGGTTCATATTATGAAGATTCGATTGCACTAGGTCTCATCCCTGGGGGAAACTCGCTGAACGACATTAAAAGGATAATCCAATTAAATCCATCCTTGGCTGAAACAGCTGTGGATAGTAAAAAGATTAGTATGTGAAAAATCAAAATATTGCATCCCCGGAATTCATTAGATGACATATAACCAGCTGTGAAATATAAACACGATCATTTTAGAGAATTGTGTTCTGTTTATCAATAAATAAAAATAACGAGCGAAGCTCGGTGCCCTGATATTGATTATTATAACTGCATCTGGGGACAGTATCAAAGGACAGCTCCATCAGTATCAAGATGGCATGAGCTCTCTCTGATGGGGAGTGAAATACGCGTGTTAATGGCTCATAAATCTGTACACATCCTTACATATTACAATATATGCGATTCGAAGTATCAGCCATTTCAATAACTAACCTAGGTTTGCTAACCTAGAAATTGACATTTTTTCTGGCGGAGGTACACCAACAAATTTATTTTGAAATGCTTCTTTTACACTCGCGTACGATTTCGTAGCAAAATATTGTTCCACAATGAAAACCCGTTGTTCTATGGTAAAAGACATTCTGTTCATAACACGATCGGAATCATCACAAAATGTAACACAGCTTAAGGATAATAAACTCGCACTGCCTTGTGTATACTGAGTGAGTAGGGCTACCAACTTCGTGCAACAAAACAAAATTTCCCTTTATTGGGGAAAAACTACCATGTATTGAGAATAGGGTAACAGGACTAAAAAATCACCCGGTAGCTGTATTTCTCAAAGTACGTATGAGATATAAGCTTTCACGGGAAATATAACCACGAAATATACACATAATATATAACCCAGTGTTTACCACATATTGGTAGTAGCCAGGATACTGAGTAACCTCAAAGAGATATATAGCTATAAATCATCTGCTATATGGTAAGTGAAGGCCTATTGTTATGTTGAGCTTGTTATCTTCTGATCAGATACAAGACATTAGTGGATAATGGGCAGACGAGTATGGAGAGAGAGGGAGAGAGAGCTAGAGAGAGTGAGTGAGAGAGTAAGAGAGTGTGATTGAGAGAGAGAGAGTGAGAATGATAGTGAGTGAGGGAGAAGTAAGAAAGAGACAGTGTGTGAGAGAGAGGAGCACTGGTCAGAAATGGATTATGGAAGACAAGAGACTGGTTTTGAAATGTGGCGGCTCATGTGTGCTTTGATCCATCCATGAGAAGCTGGTGATGTTGTTAGAGTCTTGATGCTCTCAAGAAGATCTCTCATGTATATTATTTTGTTTGATGGTTTGTAGTTTGATTTATGAATACGCAAATTAATTTTCTGTATTGAGTCTACAATATTTCCATTCTCATAGTTTGTGTTGAGTTCTTTTGAATGTCAATAGAATATTAACTTGAATTGAACAATCATTTCTGTGAGTGTTCTCACAAGCTGACATATTATTTCCTTTCCATCGAGTTCTTTTAAATGACAATAGCTTATTCACTTAAATATTGAACAATTATCATTTTTGTGTTTCCACAAGCTGAGCATTCACAACCTGAGTTTGAGTCTGAACTGGTAATGATTTTGGTTATAGTTCAAATTCAGTTATTCAGTTATAAGATAAGTCCAATTACAACAGAGACAAATAAAAGGAAAATAAAACAGTATCTTTATTCTATGGTCTATCAGCTTCAATAATTTCAGCTTAATTTGTGTATTTTAACAATATTCTGTTTTGAATTTTAATAAAATGCACCTAGTTTCACTACAGCATAGAGAAATTTAGCAGAATAAGATATCCCATGGTAGGTCATTAATGTTCCAAATTTCGAGTCGATTCATTGTTAACTCAAGCCAACTACTGTTGACAATTGTTATAAGTTTCGAGTCGATTCATTGTTAACTCAAGCCAATCACTGTCGACGATTGTCTATTATTACTTTTTTATTGGGGAGATGAGAGTGTAAGAACAGCACAGTATGAGAGACTACCAGCGTCACATAGATTCACCAAAAAGAGCTACTAGGACTATCCACTATCGGCTTGAGTGAACAGTGAAATTTGGAATATCTTCTTATGCTATCTTTCTCTGTGGTTATAGTTTCAGTCTGATCAGTTCCAGGCTAGTCAGTTCAGACATTGTTGAGTTCTATCCTGGAGACCAGTCGGCCTTAATTTATAGATAATAAATATAAATTATGAGAATTGAATTCTCATTTTAATTGAAATTGTTTTAAACACTAATTGTTTCAGGATTGGAGTATCTTCACTACTTGGACCTGGTTTACAGTGATTTTAAACCGGAAATATACTGATTAATGGAAAAGGTTACACCAAAATAACTATAAATGAAATAGTGAAGATATCATCACCAATTCCTATTTAAAATCTAGTCCCAGGTCGAGGATCTATTTAAAATCTAGGTCGAAGACCTCCTCTCGTTTTCAACAGTATGATCATTTCAAGTCCGAACATATTGTTGAAGCTCTAGCCTGAAATATATATATATCATGATAGGTAATAACTATAAATGAAATAGTGAATATATCATCACCAATTTTGATTTAAAATCTAGTTTCAGCTTGGTCAAAGTTCTCCCCTTTTTCAACAGTCTGTTCAGTTTAAGTCTAGAGTTAGTCCAGACATTGTTCAAATTCTATCCTGAATAAGTAATATATATATTATTATGGTGTGTTCTATCTTGTCTATTTGTACAAATGAGGGTATTATTATTATTATTATTATTATTATATTATTATTATTATTATTAGTATTATTATTATTATTATTATTATTATTATGATAGATAAAAACTATGAATAAAATAGTAAAAATATCATTACCAATTTCGATTCAAAGTTTAATCCCAGTTTGGTCAAAGTTCTCCTCTCTTTTTCAAAAAAGTTCACGCAACAAAGAATAATATTTAGTTGGTATTCTGAAACTAACAACATTCCAAGCCACTCGACGACAATAGGGCTAGTTTGTTGAACCCTGGCAGGCTGGACGCAATAATATAGAAACACAACAACTGAGAAACATTTGTGTTTTTAGTTTATTTCCTGTGTTTTTTAGTTTATTTTAGATGTTTTTTCAGTTTTCTCCCATGTCGATTTGCCGTTAATGAGATTTATTGTCAGCGGTGTAGCGCTGAAACCATTAGTTTATCAACTGAGAGAGATAGAGTGAGAGAATGTGAAAGAGTGTGAGTGATAGTGTGAGTGAGACAGAGCGAGAGCTGGCCGGTCATCGCCAGGTTTTTTAACCATTTTCATTAATTTTCTGAATGGAACTCGCTGGACTTTTTCGAATTCAACAATGGTCCCTGATATATATCTTTGAAACTTGTTTCTATCACCTCGCGTGTGTGTGTGTGTGTGTGTGTGGTGCGTGTGAGAATGTGTGGATTTAGATGGGTCCATTACTGACCAAATAAGCTCGGACTTTTTTCTTTTCTTATTTCTTCACTCTCTCTCTCATTTCTTTTCTTTTGTTTCAAATCTTCTTCTGCGTCTATGTTGTTTTTCTATTCTATACAAGATCATTTCCAGTTTCATCTAGTAATCCTCAGGTTACCTTCATGATTTTGAGTTTTTTATTTTTGAATATTTCTCATTTTTTAGATTTCAACCTTTGTCTTTCCTTCTTTATCATTATAAATTATCATCTTTTATTCTTCTGCAGTTCATTTCCGGACTACTGCTTCATGTCTTGTTCTTTTCCTTCTCTTACTACTAATAAATTCCTCTCTACTTCTGAATCATTATTTTCAATTTTGATATTCTTCTTTATTAATTATTATCCATGACATCTGTTTCATTCAATTTATATATTCAATCATGTGTGCAAAAATCCGTCATCCATCTACTCTTGTCCTTCCTATTGATTCTAGTTCTGAATCCTTTTCTTTCTTCTCTTCCTTTTTCAACTCTTCACGTTATCCTCCACCCAATACTCCTTCTCCCATCCATCCTTCTCAAACTTCACTCCCATCTTGGTCTTCCTATAGTATCCTTTTCCCTGAATCCCAAATACTCATCCTTACTGTTTAGTAGATTGAATATCCTTGTCATTTAAAGCTTATGGAAACCTTTTCATGTGGAGGTTACAAAAATATTGGTATTCAGTGATTTAAATAACCTTGTCATGTAAAGCTTATGCTTCTCGTGTCATCAAATAGGTCCAATTTCCATTCAACCCTTATTGTTTTATTTGCAATACTTATATTCTGTGTTATATTATATTTAGTATATTTTGTTTACTTGATAATGCATTGTAACGCTGTTTAGTGCAATTGGTTTGTCAGTACCTATTACATCATAATAAGAATCAATCAATCTCACATCAATACTTGTCCTTTTATTTCTCCCTCTCTCTTTTTTCTTCAATTTCTCCTATTTATGATGTTTTTCTTACCCAATCCATTTCCATCCCTCAATTCTCTCATGATCCTTCAATTTTTCCTCGCATTATTTCTCCTCTTCTCTCTTCTCATTTCTATTTCTCAATTCTATTGAGAAATAGGCATGTGCCTATTGCATTATTGCATAATGTCTAATGTATGTAATTGCCTAATGTATGCATAATGTGCATTATTTTTAATTAAAATTTTTTATCTTCCACTCTATCCAGTTAATATTTCCAGCATTTGTTCTTCTATTCCTGTTAGCTCTTTCTTTCATTTCCATTCCTGTTTTTCCAATCCTCAGATCTTCTTCCTCCTCCATTCTCATCAATCTTTTAATCCTCATTCGTCTCATCTGTTTCATCCTGTTATCCTTATCTTCCCCATTCTTATCCTTCCCATTCTTATCCTTCACTCCTCTTTCATTTTTTTCCCATCTTCTCATCTCCAGCATATCAATCTCTTCCATCTTATTAGCCCATGTCCGTTTTCCCAATATTCTCACTCTAGAGGAATCTATTATTTTTTGTTCGCTATAAACTGAACCAAATCTCAAGAACTATACATATATCCTCAACAGAAATCTCTAGGACTAGGAAATACTAAACTATTAAAGGAATCTATTGTTTTTATTGACTATATATCGTCCCCGTTCTGGCAAAACTCACTAACTACAAAAATGCTCATTTTCAGTAATGTATTTTGATAGGCTTAAAAAATGTAGTTCTTTGAGTAGGCAGAACTCACCAAGTCATATCTTTTATTACTTTTTCTATTTTTCCACTTTATTAGATATCACTAAGCTGCTAGACACATTTTTCTTGTCTGGCAAAATTCACCAAAGTCCTTTAGTTTTCAAGGAATCGCCTAGCAATTTTCACTCACCATCATTAATGAGTTTTCATCCTCATGAATACAGAGCTTCATCAAGCATAATAATTCACTAAACATATTTCGTGAGTTTTGCTTCCCACAAACTAATTATTAATGGATAGTGATAACATTATTAATTTATTCCCTAGATTTTAGGAAATGGTGAGCAATATTTGCTGTTTGGTAGTCAGGCAAAACTCACCAAGTGTTATGTGCCTATAACTCAAAACTGTAGTTTTTGACTTGGTGAGTTTTGCCAGTACGGGTACGATATACTGAACCAAATCATCGAAACTATACATATATTTCCAAAGTTATATATAGTCGGATCACCTTTGAAAGAATTCCATTGTTTTTTGGTTAACAATGTGGTAAACCTTAGAAGATACATAGATATAAAGCCTAAACTCGTTAATGTATAGCTGAGAGCATCTTTCCCATTGTCTGGAGAAAGGTCAATCTTGGATAGAAAAAACTCGGACCCTTTTCTAGTTTACGGAATTGGGAAGTGAAATAAATTATATATAGTAATGGGGAGAAGTGAGAGAAAAGAGGATAAAAAATGGTGTGGACCTGAAGAAGAAATGGGAAAGAGCATGGAAATCTGTAAGAAGTCCATCCATCACTACTTGATATAGTGTGGTCGTTTTTTGTTTCAAGTGAGAATTGATTTGGGAGGTTGAAGATGTGTTTTTCGTTTATTTTCTATTTGAAACCAGTATTTATGAATATCAGTTGAACTCATACCCAGCATGAGAAACTCGTATTATTTTTCATGTTATCTCTTAAGTGGTGAGACTAGAAATATCGAGGGTCACTTGATCAGTGCATGAATGTGGCAACCTGTAAATATTTTTCATTAATTTTGAGAAAAAATCTGGTGTGGCGCACTCACACAACTTCACTTGCCGTTATGAAAACTGATCACCTGACGCTAGTGTGCACGCGCATCTCAAGTCTACTATTCAAAGATTTGAGCCAGCTGCTGACAGAACAATAACGCTGGAAACATACGAGGTCTGCTATCTCTTCATAGTGAATGATTTAATAGAATCAACAGTTGCCAACAGTTTGTAATTGGATCACATTTTTTCGAATTTCAAGCTTATTTTCAATTTTGGGTGGAAATGTTATTGGACATTGATTGTGGGGATTTTCATGCTCAATCTTTTTCACTTGAATTTGTTTGTTTTAATTGTATCTGAAGTCTGATAATCGAGAATCCAAAATCAAACTTTGCATAGATGGTGCAGTGCTCCTGAGATTTTTACAGATATGAGACTTGTGGCAGTTGATGGAGCTTATCAATGCCTTCTCTAGGTATAAATTTGATCAAAATCGTTGGAGCCGTTTTCGAGAAAATCCCGAAAACCCCTTTTTTTGACAACATTTTCGCCATTTTAGTCGCCATCTTGAATTGCATTTGATCGAAATCGTTCGTGTCGGATCCTCATAGTGTAAGGACCTTAAGTTCCAAATTTCAAGTCATTCTGTCAATTGGGAGAAGAGATATCGTGTACACAGACGCACATACATTCATACAGACCAATACCCAAAAACCACTTTTTTGGACTCAGGGGACCTTGAAACGTATAGACATTTGGAAATTGAGGTATCTTAATTTTTTTCGGAAAGCAATACTTTCCTTACCTATGGTAATAGGGCGAGGAAAGTAAAAATCATAGTAGATAAAAAATACAAAAATATCCATAGAGAAATTCAGGCTATAGCCATCATCTGATTAATATTGGTTTGCTAATCAATATCGCAATGTCTTTGCCTGTCGTTAGAAAAACTGATAGCCCTATGATTTTCTAACTCTGCACCATTGCCATTTCGTTTGTTAGCTATAAGGAACCCCCAGGATATCACATCTCACTCATGTAAATTTATCATTTTATCATGATGAGATATATTATCTTGATGAATATAATCTATTTGAAATAATATGGTTATTTATTAATCACAAGCCGATTCTTGTTAACTCAAACCGATTAGTGTCTATTATTAACTAGCCGTCAGGCTCGCTTCGCTCGCCATATCCGTCTAGCCAGGGGGCTCCGCCCCCTGGACCCCCGACTGGATCGTCCAAGAATGAGATCAGCATGCTCGCTTCGCTCTCGCCTGCATTTTTCATTTGGGAATTTTTATCATATGTTAGGACATCCAGTCGGGGGTCCAGACTAACGGCTGGCTAAACGGATATGGCGAGCCTGACTGCTAGTAATATAATATTCCCAGATTGAAGTAGCAGTGCCAATCAATTTTTTCGCGATAAATGCATTTAAATCTTCAACTTGGTGCCAACCTAACAAAGTCAACTCAACTTAATGCCAACCTGACAAAATTAATATTTAGTTGCCAGTTAACAACTGTTTCGAAGAGGTACTCTATCTAGATTATAGTTCTATAGTAACATATGATATGGAAATTTCAATTATAATTAAGAGATTGGGAGAAGAAGAATATACATGCTAAAAGACGAACTTTAAACCCTTAAAAACAACCCTTAGAGTTAAAATATTGCCAAAAGATTTCTTAGTGCACCTCTAAAGGGCCAACTGAACATACCTACCAAATTTGAACGTTTTTGGTCCGGTAGATTTTTAGTTATGCGAGTGAGTGAGTGAGTGAGTGAGTGAGTGAGTGAGTCAGTCAGTCAGTCAGTGAGTGAGTGCCATTTCACTTTTATATAATTATATAGATGCTTTGACCAGGTGAGAGTGTGAAAACGGCACAGTATGACAGACTACCAGCGTCACATAACTTCATGAAAAAAAACCACAACGACTATCAGCTAGAGTTAACAGTGCAATTTGGAGCATAAACATCATATAATATTTGTTATTGAGTGTGTAATTGAAGAATGTTAAGTGACACATAACTCTATCAACATTTTGACTGTTGTATAAATTAGAATTGGAACCATTTTGGGCTTATAAGCCTGTGGTACTTCCCTCTAAGTTGTTAGTTCTGAATGATTAAATAAATAAAAATGAATATACTATGGTATAATCATCCTTCCTTTGTGATAATAAATGAGAAAAGATACTATACGTGCTGGGTTATCTCATGCTATCTTTCCTCTATGAAACAACTTATATGAAGTGTGTACTTTTTATCTTTTCTGGTTGGCAATTTGTTTATAAGAATTGTACCGTAATCACCCAGAGGTGTTAAGTGTGTTAGGTGTCATAAGAATGCATACGGAATAAAATTACTAGCAACTGGGAGGTGTTGTCCACCAGTAGAGACTTTTTTGGTATGGGTGAGAATCTGCATCCTTACTAGCTTTCACTCATGTTCTTTCTCTCTCCTTATCACTCCCTCTCCTACTGTTTCTCCTCCTCCTCTTCCTACTCCTTCTTCTCCTCCTTCTCCTCAATCTCCTCCTTCTCCTCCACATCATTCTCCCCCTCCTCTCACTCAGTCAACACTCATTCACCCTACTACTCCTTCTACTCCATGTGTTTCTTCTTCTCTGTCCTTCCTTCCTTCTCTTCTACTTTTCTTTTCTCCTTTTTCTCTCTACTCAATCAATCAATCCCTCATCACACTCAGCCACCACTCATTCACCCTACTACTCCTTTTCTACTCCATCTGTTTCTTCTTCTCTCTCCTCCTTCCCTTCTCTTCTTCTTTTTCTTCTCTCCTTTTTCTCTCTACTCAATCAATCAATCTTTTTATCCTTCTTCTCTCCGTCATCCGCTACTTCTTCACCTCACTACTTATATTTTACTTCATCTGCTTTTTCTTATCACTTCTTCCCCTTCTTCTCCTTCTCCTCATCTTCTACTCCATCTACTTCTTCTTATCTCTCCTTCTCCTTCTTTTCCTCTTCCTCCTCTTCTTCCTCCAACACTCTCCCCCACCCTTCAACTTCTCTTTTATTTCATCTGTCTTCTCTCTTCTTCTCTTCCACCACTTTCCCTCCTAACTATTCCTTTCCTTCCCCTCCTAACTATTCCTAACCTTCCATCCATCACTATTCCTCGTTCACTTCTGCTGTTTCTTCTCCTCTTTTCTCTCACTTTTCTCCCTTTTCGTCCTTTACCACCTCCTTACCCAACTACTCCTTTTCTACTTTATCTATTTGTCTCCTTTCTCCTACTCCTCCTCTTCACCCTTCCCCACATCACCACCATACTAGTCCTCTTCTACTCCATCTGGTTCTTCTTCTTCTCACCTTTTCCTTCTTCTTCATACTCCTTCTCTTCCACTGTCACTTCCTCCTCCACCACTTCCTCTCCCTACTACTCCTGTTTAACATAATCTGTTTCTTCTTCTCTTTCCTTCTCCTTCTTCTTCTCTTTCTCCTTCTCTTCCACTCATTTTTCACCACATCTGTTTGTTCTTCTTTCTCCTCCTCCACCGTCTCTTCTTCCCCCACCTATTCCTCACCATACTACTCCTCTTTTACTTCGTCCGTTCCTTCTTCTCCTTCCTTCTCCTTCTCTTCACTCCTCCTTCTCTTTCTCCTCTTCCTCCACCACTTCCTTACCCTACTAATCCTTCTTCACTCCATCTGCTCATTTTCTGTCTCTCATTCTCCTTCGTATTCATGTATCTACCCGCTCTTTCTGCTCCGCTCAGACACAATCAGAAACATGTTATGTATTGTGTTTGGCCGACAATGCAGTGGAATACGCAGCTCAGGCTTGGATTTCGTATTATGCATGTTTTCAAGTGTGGAATGCCACAATCGAAGAACCTGGTCAGGTTGATAGCAACTGGACACTTTCAATGTACTTTGACTGGTCAACTTCTCCATTTTTCTTTCTTTCTTTCTCATTAATCCGCTTTTCTCCTCTATTAATTCTCTCATAATCTTCTTCTTCTCCTCTATTTTCTCCCCAATTCTTAGTAATCTTCTTTCTCTCCACTTTTAATCCTTTCTTTCTCCTTTGTTCTCCTCTGGTTTTTCTTTCTTTATTTTTCTTTTTCTCATAAATCCGTTATTCCGCCTCTCTTTGGAAGGATTGAGTTATTAACATTTTTTTTATAAATTTGGTCTAATCGCAGCTTTTAGGTCTTTGGTTTCAATATTTTGTTTTGCAGTCATGGTATTATTATGCGTGCCCATCAGTATCAATATTCTCACATTCGAAAAAAATCAATTTAATAGGTGAATAAAAATAAACAAATGAACTGATTAATGCAGGAGAAATTATAATATTTTTGATTCTAAAAAATTAATTTTCATCAGATAGAAAGATCATCACGGAACTGGATGAATTATATCATATGGGATACAAATTCAAACGTGAACTGAGTTTGTTAACATTTAAAACAGTTGACATCTGGTACTTGTGGATGAGAATACTGCGTGAGGTCTACTGTCCACAGAACTACTAGTATCTCATACTCCAGTGTGAGTTCAGTAGGTACAAATTCGTGCTATAGTTATAACATAGTATGCTACTGCACAATATACACTTACTATAAAATAGTGAATATAGTTATAGTGGAGTTATGTATGGACAACAGTAGGTACAAATCCGTATTATAGATATAAAGAAGTTCAATAGTATAGTTATAGAGGGTTGTAGTATTTTAATAGTAGTGGATAGCATTGATAATGACCATCCCGAGTCAATTGTTAATTGTTCATTGGGTTATTGATGCCAGCGGAAGATAGCCGCCATAATAGAATTTATTATTGGCTAATTAATACGGGAAGGACAATAATTACTGATTGTTTTTGTGGTCTGCCTGCCGTTGTACATTGTGTTCTGGCGCGGACCGTACGAAGAGGAGGATGGAGAATGATTGGAAAGGAGAAGGTGAGGAAGAAGGATAGAAGGAGGATGAGGAGGAGGAGTAGTTGGCAGGAATCTCCTTAAATTCATTAAACGTTCGGTTGCCCTTTTCGATTCATTGTTTTCTGTGTTATTGATCTTTTCTTCTTCTCACCCTCCTCCTCCTTCTCCTTCATCATCATCATCATCATCATCATCATCATCATCATCATCATCATCATCATCATCATCATCATCATCATCATCATCTTCTTCTCCTTCTCCTTCTTTTTCTCTTCTTCTTCTTCTTCTTCTTCTTCTTCTTCTTCTTCTTCTTCTTCTTCTTCTTCTTCTCCTTTTCGTTGGCTTAATTGCTGCTGGTACTTGCATTTACTGTTGTTTTCTATCGAGTGATTTGAAGTGCTGTTAATTGGAAGTTGGAAACTTTTCTATTAGCAACTTTTCTATTATTCAGAGAGATCTGTGAGAGAATTCATTGATTTCAGTTGAAATTACTCATACATTCAGTTATTTATGATATACTTCTTACACATAATTTTTCAATTCATTTTTATTGGCGAGGATACACATCTCCACGAGTGCACTTATGTTCGTGTATTTCAAAATTCAACATTTTCTCTTGAAATAAACACTAATAATATCATATTAGGCTACTGTATCATGTTCGACTCACATTTAATCTCCATACAGCCCAGAAGTGTTCTCCAGTTCATACTTCACAAATTTATTGTTAAAACTATTTCAATGAACTGTGAGTAATTATTTTTTCCTCCACCTACTGTCTAAAGTACTTACTTTACTCCCTGTAACATGATACTAAAGTGTCACTTTTTCGCTCTCGGTACTAAAAAACAGAAAAACTCCCTAGGGAGGAAAAGTGACTCCATTTAAATAACATGGGAAGCATCTCTATTTTAAAAACTTACTTTGTAATAGGTTAGAAAGTCTAAGCTCAGATGAGAAAGCAAAGAGGTGTCTGTCATTGAGTCAACTGAATTCAATACCACAACCAGAAATTTGATCAACTCATGAAATATATATGTTTGTATGTATTTATATCTTAATATTAGTAGACGATAAAAATTTATACAATTTTTAAAATATTTTATCCTCTTCAAAATACCTGCCAACAAATATTTTTGATCTGCAGTTCAAATCTGAACCGCGTAATGGAGTCAGCCATTTTTGGTAGACACCCAGCTGAAATAATTGTTACAACTTTGGCCGATAGATAGCGCAATCGGCAGTGCCAATCAGACGACCGATTTTTAGGTTTTAGATTTTAGGTTATGTTGTTAGGGAACATTGTCACCAATGATACGTAAGTTATTA
This sequence comes from Nilaparvata lugens, assembly GCF_014356525.2. Classification (NCBI taxonomy): domain Eukaryota; kingdom Metazoa; phylum Arthropoda; class Insecta; order Hemiptera; family Delphacidae; genus Nilaparvata; species Nilaparvata lugens. Next base: position 11,602,648 of record NC_052515.1, read on the forward strand.
AAATGATTTTATTCGCAGTTTCTATAAAAATATGTAGATAGAGGAAAAATGTTGTGTACATCACGAGTGAAAAATACTTTTTCTCCCTCAGGGAAATTGTTGCCCTCGGCTTCGCTTCGGGCTTCAAACTTTTCCCACAGGGAGAAAAAGTCGTACTTTTCACTCTAGATATACAAATAACTATAAATTACCCACTATTTCTGTTGACAAAAGCTAGAGTTGCAAAAGTTGTCAACTAAAGAGTTTTCAGCTGCGTTCACACCAAAGTTATTAACGAAATGTTCATTTCTCCGTCCTTATAGATTCTATTAGATTGAGCATAACTCATCATACACATGATGAAAATATGTGATTGTCAATTTTTACTGTTATCTCAAGCCGATAGTCCACATAGTTCTATCCCGTGAAGCTGTGTGACGCTAGTAGTCTCTCATATTGTGCCGTTCATACACTCTCACCCCAACAAAACAGTAGAATTCGACAATAATCAACAGTAATCGGCTTGAGATAACAGTAAAAGTTGCGACATAAACGCCCTATACCATGGGATATCTACTTAAGCTATTGTTTCTCTATGATAGAACTCAACTTCACCTTATTGAACTGCATCTATCATATATATGCTGTGACGTCAGCTGGAAAAAATACACCTAAACGAAATTCAAACTTCTTTCACATTCTCAACACCTACTCCTTTCTTTAAGTATTTTTCCCCTACGAAATATCAAAGTTTAAATCAAAGTACGCAATCAAACAAGGTGATATTTTCGCCCCGATAAGTCAGCTACTATTTTTAGTAGCCGACAGGACAGAAGTGCAGTTATAAATGCATTAAAAGTTGCGGTTGCATTTCTCGATGCATTCAATGACCTGCAGTTGCATCTAGGATTACTCGGCTGAGTGGCCAACAGGTTAATAAATTAAATCGAAGATCTATAGTCTTATTCAGGTTATGCGCTGAGCTAAACAACCCAACGCACGGTAACAAGTGTCTTTCTTCTTCCCTCTCTCGCTCTTTCATTCTCCTTCACCCTCTCTTTATTAATCACTTATCATGCTTCTTCCCCTCTCACCTTCTGAAACTAGAAACCATTCTAATGTTAATCTCGAATGCTCTTCTCTCATTTTTTTTCTCTCTCCTTGTTTACTCTCAACAAATTCACCTTCAAATCCTCCTTGTTCAATTTACCTTCTTCTACTTTATTACTGTTTCGTTTAGTTCTACCTGATTGCCCCGTTCTCATTTGAATTGCGTCCTAACCATATTCTTGTTAGTTTAGTGGATTCTTGGTTCGGAGTTGGTTTCTCTCTGGTCATCTCTTAATCAATTTCATGCTCCAGTCTGCTGAGATTTCTTCTCTCTAGAGAACTCTACTTGTTCTCTACGTATGATAATCTTGATTTTTTCCTTCAGAGGCTCAATAGTGAATAATGGAGATTGATGAAAATGTTGAATCAATTGGAATATGATTTTTACTTTCCTTGCCCTACTACCATAGGTAAGGAAAGTATTGCTTTCCAAAAAAATTAAGGTACCCCAATTTCAAGTTTTCTATACGTTTCAAGGTCCCCCAAGTCCAAAAACATGATTTTTGGGTGTTGGTCTGTCTCTGTGTGTGTGTGTGTGTGTGTGTGTGTGTGTGTGTGTGTGTGTGTGTGTGTGTGTGTGTGTGTGTGTATGTGTGTGTGTGTGTGTGTGTGTATGTGTGTATGTGTGAATGTCTGTGAACACGATAACTCCATTTCTAAATAACCGATTGACTTGAAATTTTAAACTTAAGGTCCTTATACCATGAGGACCCGACAATAAGAAATTCATACAGAATTCAATTCAAGATGGCGGAGAAAATGGCGGATAATTTCTAAAAAACCATGTTTTTCACGATTTTCTCAAAACTGCTCTAACGATTTTCTTCAAATTTATACCATGGATAGCTATAAGCCC
>NC_052515.1:11604692-11632192 GCF_014356525.2 Nilaparvata lugens
ATTCTGTAAATGATATTGCAGCTATTAATTTAGATTATTTAAATTATGTAGCTGATTTTAAAGTAGTTCCTCAGTCTTTTTCTGACCATTTGCCTATCGAAGTTGTATTGAATGTAGGTAAGAAAACAGTTGATATTATCAATGTTTACCGTTACTGCCGAAATTGGCTTGGAATAAAGTTATCGGAGAAAAATATAAAGATAAGATAGCTAGTAGAGTTAATAATGTAGTATTAAGTGATGATGTCGATCAGGCAAGCCAAACTCTCACAGAATGTATTCGAGAAGTGGGTCTTGCTCTAGGAAACGGTCAAAGTTCAATTAGTTTTGAACGAAAGCAAGCTTGGTTTGATAATGAGTGTTGGAAAGCCAGAAGCAAGGTTTTATCTCTTTTAAATTTGTATCACCGTATCGATAATGATTGCACTAGAAAATTGTACTTATATGAGAGAATAAATTTAAAAAAATATGTTACGAGAAACGTAAAAGCTATGAGAAGACTCTAATAAATTCAATTTCTGCCGCACAAAACTCTAGGGACTTTTGGCAAGCACTGAATAAATTTAAATTAAGGAATAATATTGTAAATAACGCCATAACTCCTCAAGACTGGGTAAACTATTTCCAACACATCTTGAATCCCGAAATGTTAGCTTTACCTCATTTCTATGCTGAACCTTACATAGTTGACAACAGATTAGATAGAGATTTTAGTAGGGAAGAGCTGAGTAGAGTTTTAAAGTTAGTAAAAAATAATAAAGCGCCTGGTGAAGATCAGATCCCATTCGAGTATTATAAAAGTGCACCTGATAACTTTCTAAACAAATTGCTGAATGTCTACAATTCTATATTTACATCAGGTAGAGTCCCACATAGCTTTAAGTCGTCAATATTTTTTCCCCTTTTCAAGAAGGTAGGTGCGATGTAGTAGCTAATTTCAGAGGCATTAGTTTTTATCAACATTTTTCAAAATATTTGCAGGGTTAATTCTTAATAGACTCAACTGCTGGGTGGAGGAAGATAAAATCTTGAACGAGTTTCAGGCTGGCTTTCGTAAGGGGTACTCGACCATTGATAATATATTCGCCCTAACATCCATCATTAGTCTGCGGCTGGCTGAAAAAAAGGGGTAGGACTATATTGCTTTTTTGTGGATTACTCTGCCGCGTTCGACTCAATTGATAGGAATGCACTATTTTATAAGCTTAGTCTCTTAGGTCTCTCAACAAGGACTTGAATATTTTGAGGCATTGAATGAAGGCACAACTTCTAGTGTATGGTGTACTGCCAATGGGGTCTCTCCCAACGTTTTGAAACGAAGTCAGGCTTGAGGCAAGGCTGTTTGTTGAGCCCGTTGCTATTTTCCCTATTTATGAATGACTTACATGATGAATTAGGGGAGGATTAATAATAGGTTGTAAGAGGATTAGGGTTTTATTGTATGCCGATGACATAGCTTTGATTTCGGACTAGCCAGTGGACTCCAGTACATGATAAACAATTTAGAGCGTTGACTGTGGAAGGTGGAATTTAAGAGCTAATTTAGATAAGTCAAAAGTAATGGTTTTTAGGAACGGGGGAAAATGGCTAGGAGCGAGAATGGACATATAAAATGAGCAATAGAGTGTGTCAACAGGTATAAATATCTGGGGGTAGTTCTAACTCCAACCTTGAATTTTGAAGCTCAAGTGAGTGATAAATTAGACAAGGCAAAATCACATTGAATGTGGCATGGAAAGGTATTTTAAATAGTAGTAGTGTAGATTTTTCAGCCAAATGTAAGTTGTTCAAAGCTTGTGCAAGGGCGATCTTGTGTTACGGAGCACAGGTGTGGGTTTTTAGACAATATGATAGTGTAGAAAAGTGCAGCGCCTTTTCATCAAGAAGATTTTTGCACTTCCATAAATAACACCGAATTATATGTTGTTTATTGAAACTCAACTAACACCCTCTATTCGAATATTGCCTTAGACTCCATTACAATTATATTCTAAGAGTTATAAAAATGAAAGATGAAAGGCTCCTAAATTCCTGGCTCAACAAGTTATTCAAAAGAAATGTTTCTGGTTCAAAGAGTGGAAGAAATTAAGTAATCAAATTGGTATAAATTATGAGTACGAAGTTAATTGGATGACTCATTTAAAAGAATAATCACAGGTTTGAACAAGATGCATAGGGAATTTTTTTTGCGGGATGCTCAAGATGGGTGTTTCCACACATGGTACAAAACTCTCAATTTGGAACTGGGTGACAAAATTTTAATTATGAAATTGTGGGTCATGAGGTGGATACTTAAAGCAAGGGGTGAACTGATCCATTTAAACTACAAGCCCTGGGTTTGCTGATGGAATTATGTTTGCTCCATGTGTAATCTGAAAGAAATTGAGGATATTTATCATTTCATAGCTCGATGTCCTTGTTAAGAGAATGGAGAAGAAAATGGTTTGGAATTGGGGAGCTATCAAGGGATGATTTCGTTTCTTTTATGAATGGAAGATTGGTAGGGTTGGCCTCCTACTGTAGAGATGCCTGGCGTTATAGGCGATTACTTACACAGAGTTTAACTGGTAACTTAGTATAATAAATTGAAACTTATTTATTGAATCTGAGTTGGGTAGAAGTATCGTGTTATAATATAATACAATATAGGTTATTCGAATATTCTCAGGAGGACATCATAGGAAGACGAAATGAAAGGGAATATTAATTCTATGTTATGATTTCCCAACTGCTGACAGTTATTATCATAATATAAAATGTATAGCTGTCTTTTTATAAAATTAATGGATTTTGTTTAGAATGTAGGTTACTATTAAAACTAATTTATGGAATATTCACTTTATTGAATTCACATTATTGATTTATTTTGTTTCTAGGTTGTTTTTTTTTCTGTTTTTGTTTCACTATTTAAGAGAACATTCTGCATAGCTTTGATTTATGTAATAATAGTATTATTGGATTTACCCGACTTTCCGGCTGACGATTGTTTAAATCAAGCCGTTTAAATGGTGTTTTCTCATTCATTGTATGTTGCAAATTTGAAGATTAAAGCATTATTTCTATTCTATTCTATTCTATTCTAACTTGTGTGCTGAAAGAAAAAGAGCTGGGAGGAATGAGTGAGTGAGAACAATAATAATAAAAATTAGTTTTATGAAACGGTGGCTGTTGAGAGGGGAGGGTGCAGATACATCACAAGATGTTTTGTACTCATTTCAACTGGTTTTATTTCAGTAAAAATCAGCTGGAAGTTTCAAGTGAGAATGCTATAGTGAGTCCAAATTATAATAGCATGTAGGAAGATAGGAGAAAAGGGTTGCCAGATCTCAGCCTTGCCACCCAAACAGCTGATACAGGTTTATCTGATGAATTTAACTGTTCATTTTGTTGAAAATAGTTAATCATATTTTTTTGTAAGAGAAATATTTATTAGGATGTTTAATTTTCATGATTGAGATATTTTGTAAATTGTTGCATTTCTACCCTGTTGATAAACGATGTGGCAACATCGATATGTGTGAAAGAGATAGCGCAATCTGTTTTGTGTGAACGATAGACAAGGATAGCAACACTATTGCAAATCACACACTGCCATTAAAACGTGGACCTCACTATAGAAGGGACCACACGAGGGAGAAGGATGAGAAGGGAGTCGACTGTGTGTGTGACGTATGAAACTGTGATGTCAGTTATGGTCCATCTCCGCATAGGCTATCTCTCTCTTTACTTACTGCACTGTGCTCTCTCATGCTTTCGCCTATGTTACATCTGTACATAGCGCAAACTGGTTTTCCTTCAGTAAAAATCAGCTGGAAGTTTCAAGTGGGAATGCGAGTGCGTGAATGCTGATTGCATTTGTGAGAATGCGCGCGCAACAGTCTAGAATGAGAGAGATTGATGAGAAGGGAGTCGACTGTGCGTGTGACGTATGACACTGTGACGTCAAGCGATGGTCCATCTCCGCATAGACTATCTCTCTCTTCACTAGCTGCACTGTGCTAACTCATGCTTTCGCCTATGGTACATCTGGTACATAGCAGGCGATCTGCGCATACTACACTTCTTTCTCTCTTCTTCCCCTTTTTCTTGCTTCTTCTTCTTCTTCTTCTTCTTCTTCTTCTTCCCCCTTGATTCCAGGGACAGGACAGCAATCAAACCCCACCATTACAAATTAAATCAAAGATTTGATAATTATTATCTCGCAAACTATTTATTTCTCTTCATTTGCTAAGTTCTATCCCTTTCCTGGATCCTCCACTACATTTTTCCATCTTGAGTTGTTTCGTCTACATTTCCTCTACCTCTTTATCTTGTTCCTATTCTCTCTTCGAGTGTTGTAACCTTTTCTTTTCCATGTTCTCCTTTCCCCATTTTTCAATCAAAATTTTTCTCTACGTCTTATCATTCTCCTGTTCCCTCATTCTATTCCTAATTACGTAGTTCCATAGTCTTCACCATACCCACCCAAATTATCTCTTTCACCATCATTTCTATTTTTCCCTTCTTCAACTCCTCCTCATTTTTCCCGTCATTTATTCCTCTTTTACTTCCATGCTCCTCGTCTCTTCTACTTTCCTAGGCTTCACCTGATTTTCATACAGGTGAACACGATAATGTTATTTGAAGTATTTTTTTTTGTAATCATGTCTATTTATTTATTTATTTATTTATTTATTCATTTATTAAACTATTTATTTATTTATTCATTCATTTATTTATTTACAATGCAAATAACACTAATGTAATAACATTGGAAGATAAAATAATAAGGTAGTCCTTGTGCTATTTCTCTTCCAATTTATAGGTGACAAGTCCAAGATGAGGTTGAATTTCACGTGTACAATTTTTATAAAATTTTTGTCCAAAATAAACATTAAAACATTAAACATTAGTATCTGTTGTTATACTGCGTAACATTTTCCCTGTATCATTTTGGAATCAAATGAATATAAATAAATGAATAAATACTGAGGGTGATACCCACATAAGCTCTTATGATGATTTGGTGGGAGGGATGATGATGAGAGATGACGACTATTTTAAAGGTAGTCGGGACCGACGACTTATCGTCTCCTCCGAAAGACGGGGTGGCCGTATCTATGTGATTGTGCTGTGGTCAAAAACTTTCTGCCCCGGTCGAGATTCGAACTCGGGTTCTCTTGATTATTAGATCGGCGAGTTATCACTTACTCCAACGAGTCCCCAAAATGCAGGCGTATAATCAAGAATCAATGTTAAATGAATCAATGTGTGTGTGTGTTGTGTGTGTGTGTGTGTGTGTGTGTGTGTTGTGTGTGTGTGTGTGTGTGTGTGTGTGTGTGTGTGTGTGGTGTGTTGTGTGTGTGTGTGTGTGTGTGTGTGTGTGTTGTGTGTGTGTGTTTGTGTGGTGTGTGTGTGTGTGTGTGGTTGTGTGTGTGTGTGTGTGTGTGTTGTGTGTGTTGTTGTGTGTGTGTGTTGTTTGTGGTGTGTGTGTGTGTGTGTGTGTGTGTGTGTGTGGTGGGGTGTGTGTGTGTGTGTGTGTGTGTGGTGTGTGTGTGTGTGGTGTGTGTGTTGTGTGTGTGTGTGTGTGTGTGTTGTGTGTGGTGTGTGTGTGTGTGTGTGTGGTGGTGTGTGGTTGTGTGTGGTGTGTGTGGTGTGTGTGTGTGTGTGTGTGTGTGGTGTGTGTGTGTGTGTGTGTGTGTGTGTTGTGTGTGTGTGTGTTGTGTGTGGTGTGTGTGTGTGTGTGTGTGTGTGTGGTGTGTGTGTGTGTGTGGGTGTGTGTGGGTGTGTGTGTGTGTGTGTGTGTGTGTTGTGTGTGTGTGTGTGTGTGTGTGTGTGTGGTGTGTGTGTGTGTGGTGGTGTGTGTGTGTATGAGTGTATGTGCGTCTGTGTACACGATATCTCATCTCCCAGTTCACGGAATGATTTGAAATTGGAACGTAAGGTCCTTACACTATAAGGATCCGACACGAACAATTTCGATCAAATACAATTCAAGATGGCGGCTAAAATGGCGAAAATGTTGTCAAATACAAGGTTTTTCGCGATTTTCTCGAAAACGGCTCCAACGATTTTGATCAATTCATACCTAAAATAGAATTGACAAGCTCTATCAACTGCCACTAGTCTCATATCTGTAAAATTCCAGAAGCTCCGCCCTATCTATGCAAAGTTTGATTTTAGATTCAGGATTATCAGGCTTCAGATACAATTGAAACAAGAAATTTCAAGTGGAAAAGATTGAGCATGAAAATCTCTAGAATTACTGTTTAGTAACATTTTCACCTAAAATTGAAAATAAGCTCGAAATTCGAGAAAATGTTATTATTTCAATATTATTGCAAACTGTTGGCAACTGTTGATTCTATTAAATAGAATCGATTGGTGAGATCGGGTAAAATCATTCACTATGAAGAGATAGCATACTCCGTGTGTCTCCAGCGTTATTGTCCTGTCAACAGCTGCTTAAGATCTTTGAATAGTAGACTTGATGTGCAGGAACACTAGCGTCAGGTGATCTTTTTTCATAACGGCAAGGAAAGTTGTGAGTGCGCCACACAGATTTTTTATATTGGATAGTACCAACAAGATTCGAAGAAAAGAAATAAAGTATCTATAGTAATAATGTTCCACCCGTCCCTATTACATTTTCGATATAAATAGATATAGGTTTGCACCTGTCGTTTCAAGACTTATAACAAGTAGTCTGGCACTTATACCCACTGACTACTGGCTAATCCGACGGGTGTCGGAGTGAGAGGGGTTGAGTTATGATAGAAAAGCGGTTCAGACACTTGTTTTATTATTGACGGACTGTATTCTGAGTTGAGTGAGTTGAGTTGTGCGTGGGCAACTCTAACTAATCTAGAACTCAAACTCAACTCTAACTAAGCTGGATTAATTTGATGTTAATCGAATGCAGTGCTGGTCTAATTAGCATTGCACAAATGTGAGTTGAAGTATTGTTGGTGTTAGTATTGTTGATATTTGTGAGCTGGCGCTTGAGTCTTGTAAAGATTTATGTTTATTGCGTGGAGTGGTATAGCGGGATGTAGTAGACTACAAGCATATCTCTGCATGGAATTGTCTTTTTTCTCTAGGGCTATTAGTGAATATAAATTTAATGAAAATATGAATCTAAGTACTTTTTAAAATTGTAATTTAGAATTGTTAAGATTTCTATTTTCATTTATAAAAAAAATATAAATAATTTCATTTCATTTTCATTTATATCCGCATGAAAATATGTATGAGACGTGTTATCTTTGTACAAAATAATTATCTTTGATTTGTAGAGATTTGAGTGAAATATTTTTGTTTTTCATCAGTTTTCAAATATCAAAATTCAAAATTTTTAGTTTAGTCATTAGTTTTGAAGTGGAAATTGGACTTTTTGAAGTGAAAGTGAAATCTTAACCTTATTATTTTTTTTATTTGTAAAAATTTGGGAGGAGACAGTTTTGGGCTATGCCTGTTGTCTTCTCCCAATCATATTATATTTATTATAATTATGATCTGAAATTGCCAATGAAATAAATAAATAAAATCTCTATTAAATGTGTAGATTTCGGCTATGTTTAAATTTCAATGATAAAATATTGACTGATCATTTTCATTCGAAATAGTTTTGACAATGATTTCACACGAATTTTCAGAATTTCTAAATTTTAGACATTAATGTTGAACGGTCAATCCCATTTCGAAAAATTCCCAGGAGAGCTTGATGCAATGAGATAAATTATTTTCTTGTAAAGTTGAAATTTAGTTCGTGCATCTTATAATTTTGAATCTAGTCTGCTTCAATGAATTCAAATTAAAATTCAATTTATTCCTCAAAAAACATACACAATTATAATAATATAATATTATAACATCTAAAAATAATACAAGAAAAATACTATTAAATATATAAAATGATCCCAAAACTGCAGTATATTTTTTTATGTCCATCTATGTTTAAGGAGTAGCCTACAAGGTAAAACTTGTGCGTAGACCTAAGTTGCAGTACCTAATAATTCGAAACAAATAGGGTACAAAAAACATATGGGATCATAAATGATCCACTTTTGTTTAATAAACTACCGTACTGTATTTTTAAAATGATTCTATGTTTCTATGAATAGGATTGTTGAATATGCATCAAGAATATACCTATGGAGAATTGAAAAATAGGCTATTATGTTGTAACCATAACCTAGTCATGGGACATAGGTCATAATTACAAAACAAAATTTATTTCCAATTTATCATAATCATGTCACTTGCAAAACCGTCCGACAAGCTTGATTACATGGTGGTACTGAGGAAAACACAAAAAACTATATGTTACATTTCACAGATATCGTTTATTCCACTTGGGATACAGAATTTGGCACAATATCTGAGACGATTAAACATTATAGATAGGCCTACAAGAAATATGCGATTTCAAGCTGTTTTCTCGGGGAATCCGGATTAAGGTATGAAAAAAGACTGATAATAATTCTCTTTATACTGTCAGCATTAATCGAATGGTAAGCTTTGTTGTTATTCATGAGAATTGCTGCCAGTTATAAGCAAAGGAAGCAACAGTGAGTTTTAATTTAAACTGTCAGCATTGGCTAAATGAGTGGCTTTGATCTTAGTTCTATGAGGAATGGTGACAGCTTGACGTGAGACAGAGAGAACAACTGGTTTGTTGGCTGATGAACGGATGATGTGAATGTGACTCTCTTTTCAGCTATGAGCTATTCATGTGGCCAGCTTATGTGTATGAACGGGATGAATAAATAATAATGAAGAGCAACTTTCTAAAGTTGACCGACACTACGTTGCCAGAAAAAATTAGTTGAGTTGTTAACTTGACGGAGATGGAGAAGTGGAAAAGTACATTGTGTAGAAGAGGAAGGATAGTGGGAGAAGAGAATGAGGAGGTAGTGGCGGAGAAGAAGAGGAGAGAGGAGTAAATGAAGAACATGAGAATGATGAGGAAATGGGAAGATGGTGAAGTAGGAGATTATGAGGAGAAAATTAAGAGAAAGGAAAAATAAGAATAATATTTTCTTTTGGTCCTTCAAAATTATTCCCTTAATATGTGGATATTTCCTAGTTTAGTGATAATAATGTGAAATTTTTCTTTTATGTTTGTTTTTGAAGCATCTAAATTTAAAAATCTACTTTGTGAAAATAATTAAGGACTGAAAATGTTGTAAAGTGAACAACTACAAGACTTACCTATTTCGGACTATGTGTCATTTCATCTAAATTTGATTGATTGATTGAGTACTTTATTCATGTAGATTACAATATATACTGGCTTATACACTTATATACAATAGCTTACAATATAGCAAAATTATAGATGAATTTACATAATATAGACTAAGAAAATAATTATTGAACTGTATATGATTGAAAAAGCAATTTGTGATATAATAACTATAGATAATAATTATATTGTTATGCATCTACATAAATTGGCGGAGCTTTGGACATATCAATGTCCATTCTTCGGAAAGAATATTTAAAATATCCTCCCCACTAACTCTCTACCAAATTTGGGAGAGGAATGGCACACGGTTACCTATTTTTTCTCACCCTACCTTTTTTGATGATGTACGTGTTGTATGAATCAATGAAGAATGAAGAATAAGATGTTGGAGGTGATATAGTTAATAAAGGAGGCGTTGAATATGTAGAAAATGACAAGCTGCATGATAAGGATGAAGAGGAAAGAACAAGAAAGATAAGGAAGAGATGGAAACATTTGTGGATCAGAAAGATTGAAAAAGAACACATTGGTATAGGAGAGAAGAATGACGATTTTATAAAGAAGTAGGAGAGAGGGAAGAAAGCTGTATTAAAATTCCCAAATAAGGAAAGTGGAAATGAAAACCAAAATACGAATTGTTCATACAAATAAAAATTGAATAGTCAAGCAAGACAGAATAGATGAAGAGGAATCAGAAATCAGAGAGTGTATAATGTAATATAATATAATTGCATTCTATACCATACTCTCTGTAAGGAATAGATTCTATGAGAAACACACCTAAGAAAGAATATGATAGTATTGAGATCTTAGACGAAAGGAAGTTAAATTTTAAAAACATAGCATACTAATAAAAAAATTGAGAAGCAAAAGTAAAATAGACGAAGAAGAATAAGAGTTATGAGAGAAGAATACGTGAGAAGGAAGATCTCAAAACTTGTATACAGCAAGACAACAGATAAGAGCTTCTTTAGCTACATTAACTTACATAAGAAAGAACTAAATATGTCAGAAACAAATGAAAAAACGAAAAGCCTGGCATTATATCATTTGACTAATCCCCTGCTCTGCAGGCTGAGAGTTGAATCAAAGAATAATGTAAATGTCACAATCATTGATAGCAGCTCGATATTACTAAGTAGTGGCCAACACGCCTCGGATTGTATTCTTACAGGTTTTTTTTCTATTTATAGTGTGAGACTTTGTCCTGAGAATAAGAAGTACAATGGATTTGAAAAGTTGAAAAGGATTTGAACTTATCAAGGATTTGGAAGTGGATTCACTAATTGGAGGGAGTTGGAAGAATAATGGATTTTTTCACTTCTATTGAGAATTTAAATACAATAATTCCACTAATTGGGAGGTTTTTGATGAATTTTGTTGATTAAGAACTGTTTTTCAAATTATTTCAATCCTGAATATTGTGAAGAATATTAAAAGATGGAGAGGAAAAATATGAGATGAAAAATATCTTTTATTTTGTTATTTTTTATATTTGTTATATTTTATCATAAAAGTTATATTGTTTTGTTATAAAAGTTTTCATAATTGAGAATGAATATCTAGTACTTATACTTCTACATTTTTCGATCTGGTAACGTTGCGGAGCTAGAGAAGGATAGCGCTATCTGCTTTGTCGAATAATAGACAAGGATAGAAACATCAATGCTAAATCAGATACTACCATTATAACGTGGACCCCACTACAGTGACAATTATGGCAAACTTAACAATAAACACAATAAAATTTATCAAGTACTCTTTTTTTGATTTCATCAAATCAAATTTAATTTCAACCCATTAGAACCTTTTTTAAGTGTAAATAAGGGTGGTTCTTCATTCAATCAATCAATCTCTATTTTCTGTCATCGAACATTACAAATGTTGAAAACAGTCGTCATAGTATTATAGAAATAACAACTTGGCACCCTTTTAGTGAACTGTTTTATATAAGCACTTTTAGTTTCAGCTTTCTATCTATTTTCAAGTATACTTTTCACAAGAAGTGCTCCAATTTGATTTAAAAAGTGTTTAAATTTCAAAAAATTAAGTTATTCCTATATTAAATATCAATTGAAATAGCCCTATAAGAATACTACATTAGAAACGTCTGATTCTATTTAAACTATTGGAAATGGCTTGATAACTTTTTGTGTCTTAGCAAAATTCTAGTAGCCCTACATAGAATAGTGGGTATGACAATAGACAATAATCAACAAATAGTGACAATGGCACATAGTGTCATTTGGCAAATAGTGACAATTGGCAAACATTGACAATAGGTAAAAAGTGACAATGGGCAAATAGTGACGATTGGCAAATAGTAAAAACTGGCAAATAGTGACCATAGTTAAAAAGTGTCATTTGGCAAATAGTAGCAATGGGCAAATAGTGACAATGGGTAAAAAGTGACAATGAGCGAATAGTGATGATTTGCACATAGTGAAAGCTGGCAAATAGTGACAATGGACAAATAGTGACGATTGGCAAATAGTGAAAAATGGCAAATAGTGACGATTTGCACATAGTGAAAGCTGGCAAATAGTGACAATGGGCAAATAGTGACAATGGGCAAATGGTGTCATTTGGCAAATAGTGACAATTGGCAGATAGTGACGATTGACACATGGTGAAAACTGGCAAATAGTGGAAATGGGCAAATAGTGACAATGGGAAAATAGTGACAATGAGCAAATAGTGATGATTGGCAAATAGTGAAAACTGGCAAATAGTGACAATTAGCAAATAGTAACAATTGGCAAATAGTGAAAACTGGAAATAGTGACAATTGGCAAATAGTGTCATTTGGCAAATAGTGACAATGGGCAAAAAGTGTCATTTGGCAAACAGTGACAATGTTTGGCAAATAATGAATAATACTTCCAATAATAAAAACCTTTAGATTAAACAAAACTTCGCAAAACTTGAATAGACACACACCCGTCAAATCTAGACCTCTACATCCACACCAGACTGCTATGAAGTTATTTGAGAACAACCATAACCTTTTGTGTTTGTGTAACCAAGCATGCATGCTTCATACTCCTACAAGAGTACAGAGGTCCCAATCATTATCTGAGAAAAATTAATCGTACAATGCTATTGTTTTGAGCGTATATTAATTAGTAATAGTCATGCGCTTGCTATAACAACATCATCGTCCTCATTATTATCATTAAAATCATCATTAGGATCTGTTGTTATTATTTTTTACACAGTTCTTTCGCCCTCAAAGCGCAATAACAATGGTTATTATGCAAATGTTGAGAGACTTCTGTTTTGAATGATTTTCTTTCACGCCCCCTGTATGAGTTGTTTAGTGCGCTTTCTCACACCCTCTCACTTACTCACACCTTATTTTACTCTCTCTCTTTTTCCCGCTTCCTCTCCTTCCAGAATCAGCACTTTCTCGTACCCTCTCACTCGAACCTTCTTTCACTATCACTCTCTCTCTCTCTCTCTCTCTTCCTCTTCTTACCCTCTCACTTACTCGAGCCTTCTTTCACTATCACTCTCTCTCTCTCTCTTCCTCTTCTTACAGTATCTACACTCTCTCACATCCTCTCACTTACTCTCACCTTTTTTAAATTTTCTTTCTCTCTCTCTCTCTGTCTGTCTTTCTCTCTCTCTCCATCTCTCTTTCTTCCTCTCCTTCTTGTACCTGCACTTCTTCCTTCCGCATATGAAAATTGTTCGGTTCAGTTCTAATTGTGTTTTTAATTATTTGTTGTTACTCATGCACCGACCGTTTTTATTACGCATTTCGTATTGTGGTTACTACAATTACCATCACAATTGTTTGCTATCTGGTTATTGTGTAACTGTATCTAGCATTGAATTGATGTGTGGTTTTGAGAGATTTTAGAACATAAACCGAGAAATTTTGGCTGTGCAGAGAATAAAGAAATGCCAACATGTTTTTTCATTGTGCAGGTTGGGGAGGCATCGATGTATTATCAACACATGATTTATATCATTGATATGATTTGTATATTATTCGATGTAAGATGAATTGATAAGTATGAATTCTTCAGCTCAGCTGAAGAATTCAATGAGTTTCTAAAATAACGAGTTTTATCCACTAGTGACCCCTTGGGTTGAAGAACTCGCTCAAAACTATTGTATTGTATTCTGTAAGCTCAGCTCAAGAATCTGGAATTCGATGAGTTTCTAGAAAACGAGTTTCATTCACTAGTGACCCCTTGGGTTGAAGAACTCGCTTAAGAACTGTTGTATTATAATGAAAAAGCTAAATATTTCTCTTACAAAAATCATTTGACAGTAGGTTTCATTGGGGATCCTATTTGAATTATTGAAATATTACTCATCAAATATTATTCTGTCGCTTCAACATCTAATACTAGTAGTTCTGTGAACAGTAGACCTCACGCAGTATTCTCATCCACAAGTACCTGATTGAAACTATAGACCTCATGGAAATTCAGCAATAGACTGGCTTCTCCACACATCTGTATAATCACTTGTCAGCTGATTTATGATGAATAATTGTATAGTCTGATTTTTACGGTAATATTGGCGTATGGAGGAGGCTCCTTTTTCCTTTTATATTATCCTTGAAATGCAAAATTGCCAAAAACCTTGTATATACGTCGACGCGCAATTTAAAAAGGAACATACCTGTCAAATTTCATGAAAATCTATTACCGCGTTTTGCCGTAAATGCGCAACATAAAAACTTATAAACATATATAAACATTTAAACATTTAAACATTTAAACATTTACATTTAAACATTTAAACATTTAAACATTTAAACATTTAAACATTTAAACATTTAAATATTTAACATTTAAACATTTAAACATTAAACATTTAAACATTTAAACATTTAAACATTTAAACATTTAAACATTTAACATTTAAACATTTAAACATTTAACATTTAAACATTTAAACATTTAAACATTTAAACATTTAAACATTTAAACATTTAAACATTTAAACATTTAAACATTTAAACATTTAAACATTTAAACATTTAAACATTTAAACATTTAAACATTTAAACATTTAAACATTTAAACATTTAAACATTTAAACATTTAAACATTTAAACATTTAAACATTTAAACATTTAACATTTAAACATTTAAACATTAAACATTTAAACATTAAACATTTAAACATTTAAACATTTAAACATTTAAACATTTAAACATTTAAACATTTAAACATTTAAACATTTAAACATTTAAACATTAAACATTTAAACATTTAAACATTTAAACATTTAAACATTTAAACATTTAAACATTTAAACATTTAAACATTTAAAACATTTGAACATTTAAACATTTAAACATTTAAACATTTAAACATTTAAACATTTAAACATTTAAACATTTAAACATTTAAACATTTAAACATTTAAACATTTAAACATTTAAACATTTAAACATTCAAACATTTAAACATTAAGAGAAATGCCAAACCGTCAACTTGAATCTTAGACCTCACTTCGCTCGGTCAATTACATTACCCAGCTGGAATCATGTGTCAGCGCGTGTGATAGCTCCCAAATAGCCTCAGCTGATGTTATTAATGAATGGAAAAACTGTAGTATTGCATACAATCATAGCCTACTATAGATAAAGTGAATAGAGTAAGCCATTTATCTAAAGTAAGCCATGATACAATCAATTCTTCAGCTGACTGAATCATAACATTTTTTTTCCATATGCACTTTCAATGTTATTCTAAAGGTGCGTACAGATATAGGCGCCGCGAACATGAGCAATTCAGTTTTGATCAGCTGATGCCAAGCTTTTGAACAGTTGACTATATCTGTATTTTTACAGAAAATGTAAGATACAGATATAAAAAGCTTGGCATCAGCTGATCAAAAGTGAATTGCACATGTTCGCGGCGCGTATATCTGTACGCACCTTTATATCCTGGAAAATGGCGGAGGAGTGAGTCAATTTTGTTGTTCAACGAACTTGACATGTGTAAAGGTTCGAAGAGTACGTGGTCAAAGTTTGAAGCTGATTTAACAATTCTTGCTAAAGTTATTGTAGAACATACACACAGACGGACAACGACTTTGGCCTTCAGTAAGTTAAAAGTGATAACACACTGACGCTCGTTCAATTTATCTTCTGGTTATTCTTATGAATAACAAAATTTGTTAAGAATAAGATACAAAGAATCTATGATTCGTTCAATCCACAAAAATTCAACAAATATAATCAAAGTGATCATGGAGTATCATAATTTATTTATTTATTTATTTATAAAGTGAAAGTGACATAACCAACATTTTGATTTGGACAGTATAGTATAAATTGGAAATGGGACAGTTTTGGGCATGAGCCTGTTGTGCCTTTCCTCATGTTAAGTATTTGTACACAATGTAAATAAATAACTAAATAAATAATTCTAATTTTCAACTCTCATTTGAAATCCATGTTTAGCATTCCTTCGATACAACATTCACTACTTGATCTCTACTCAAGTCCAATCCTTTTCTCCGGCTAAAATTGTTTCCTGTCCTCTAATCCAGCAGCTTATAGCAACAAAAAAGACACCCCAGGCCATTTATTGGAACATATGCTAGATTGTTACATACACTAATAATACACGGCCTACAATACCATGAAAGCTCGGCCAATCGTATTGCCTCTTTTATGACACAACTTCCTCTTCGTTCTCTCTTTCTTGTACCTCTCCTTTGTCACTCTTTCTCACTTGCACTCTATTATTTCTTTTTCCTTTCTCTCGGTATCCAGTATCCCTTCTCTCTCTCTCTCTTTCATGTCCTCTCCATTATCTCTTTCTCCTTTCTCTCAGTATCCAGTATCCCTTCTCTCTCTCTCTCTTTCATGTCCTCTCCATTATCTATTTCTCCTTTCTCTCAGTATCGAGTATCGAACGGCCAAATTACAATGCATAAGGTAGGTAATAATTGGTGTGTTATTATTATTGTGATACAATACCGGTTCCAAAGTTTCTTAGATAGATGACCAGTTGCATGTAGATTATCAAAGGCATTATAGTGCCTGTTGAATATAGGACACCTGTTCGATACAAGTGATCACTACCTGTTATTGGAGGTAATGTAGCTGTTATTATGAATCAGAATCGAAAACTCCTTTCATCGATTTTCAAATTATATTCACCAGCTCTTTCTCTGATTCATTATTATTATTTATTCAATAATAAATTTATGGAATTGTTTCGTTGCATGAAGAAATGAGACTGATTAAACTGATTTCACGAAAATAAACATTCGTTTTTAAATTATTTTTCACGACAATTTTTCAAGTTTTTTTGAATAATAGATAAGGTATTATCAAATTGAATAATATGTGTCAGAGGTGAAAATATGCTTTGATCCATTTCTTGTAAATATTCAAAATTTAAAACTTAATAAATAATAATAAGAATCATAACCGGAAAAAGCTGGTGAATATGATCTATGAAATAGTTGGAAGGAGTTGGAAAATGTTTCCTTGTATAAAGAAATAAGACTGATGTAACTAATTATACTAAAATAATTTGTTTTGTAATATTATTGACGATACTACAGTCAAGTTTTTTTGAATAAAAGTTATTAAACCCAGTACTCACGTGTGAAGCGCTTTCGGATTTATACATCAATTTCCTCTACTCTGCAGTGTTTTATCAGGCAGTGTTGAAAATGTGAAAATCCGAATGCGCGCTCTACACGTGAGTACTAGTTTTAATAACTTTTATTCAAAAAACTTGACTGTGGTGTGGAGAAAAATAGTTCAAAAACTAATAATTAACTAGCAGTTTGTCATGGAATGTGAAATAGATGAGTGAAATAAACTGTTGCTCATTGAAATAATCAATGTAATTACTATTAGAGCTGTAAAATCTGAGTTAGATTCTAGGAAAACATGGGTTCGAATATCTCAAACCTGTGAAAAAGTAATTTATTGTAGAATCGAGTCCAGTTGGATTAAAAAATATGCTCTGACCTGTTTCTTGTAAATTTGGAAAATATGAGTTGAATTAGATGAATATAAATGGTTTGACTGTTTGATTCATCATTGTGATACAAGAGCGATATCGCGTTGTTTATAAGCAATAAAACGAATTGTTCTATCCAGTGATTGGAAACAGCATTTCATGAATGAATTATTTGGAATGATGACAATTATCCATGTTGCAGTATAGTATCATATTAGTTTGAAATTTATAAAACTAACAATAGATTATATAAATTGTATCACCATCAAACATTTTCGAAACAAGGGACTGTACAGATTCATTAATGGAGTTCATTAATTGAATAAATTCAAAATGGATGATTCTATAGATTTTGAGCATTTGAAATCATATTCACGTCAATTAAACTCAAAAATGAATTGAAAAATATAAGGATTCTGAACAGTCAAACCAAATATTCATCCATTCAACTCATATTTTGCAAGTTTACAAGAAACGGATCAGAGCATATATCTTTACTTCAATTGGAGTCAGATTTCACAACTACATATTTCTCAGGTTCCATGTATTCGAAGCCATGTTTTCCTGAAATCCAACTCAGATTTTAGATCTCCACTAGTAATTTCATCGATTTTGTCACAATATTTTTTTCTAAAATTCAAGCCCTATTTTACATCTATATGCCCAGATCATATTTTTATTCAAATTGAACTCAGAGGCCACAAGTAGGCCTACATATTTCACAAATTTAAGATATTCGAACCCATGTTTTCCTAAAATGTAACTCAAATTTCACAATTTTACTGGTAATTCATTGATTTTTTGCTGAAATTCAACCCCCATTCCACATATGTCCCACTGCCCTCTTCAAATGTCCCATCCCCTCTATCACCCCCGGGCTATCTCCTACAACAGACCAGTCTTTCAATAAGTCTTTTGCAACAGCAGACAATCTCCCAACAGAGCGGGAGCCAATTTCCACATAAGAATGGGACCCTATAGGTTACACAACAGCCTCTTCAATTCGGGTCTGTTTGTATACCAGATGACAAAGATCTCATGTTTATACAAGATGCTTGACAATGTGTGTGGTTACCCAATGTTGACCCCATATACATATATTTTTATATAGTAGAATATATGGATATGAGAAACACTTGTATACACCCTTCATGATATAGATATACCGCTTTGAAGACCTAGAACAATACTATAGTTGGAGGTATAAAGGTATATCAATGGTTGGAAGATGCCTGGATGATATATTATTATAACCCTCATATATGTATATTATTTATGTATACACACTTCATAGATTGATAATTTGTTTAGTTTGTTTCATGTTTTTACGAAAGCTTCATTTTTAATCAATCCAAATTTAAAATTGTTTGTTTTATTCTAATTTATATTATTTTCCAGATTGTGTTTTGGTGTAGAATTGAAATGGACATAACCTATTTATAATATTTGGACGATTTAAAACTAAATTAGGAAATTGAAGAAGCTTTGGGCAATAGCCTGTTTTTTTCTTTTTCGATCATTGTATTGTTCGTGCTAACCTAATAAACAAATAAATGAATAAATACAGTGATTATTGTTGAAGGCTACTGTGGATATACCTGGATGCAAACTATTATATTGTAATGAAATAAAAAATAATTCAATTCAATAAAAAGGGTACATGATATCTATTCCAAATCAATGATTTTGGTAGCTCAATAGAGGTATAGTGAAACTATTATAAGGTGAATATAAACTATACGGTAAACTATAAACTAGTTACATGGTTTCAGGCTGCTGATATGTATAATACTCTTCAAACCATGATAATGTGTATGTAATGCACCATTATTATGCATGTAAATAATTTTCAAAAATTTATTTAGTAGCTATTATCAGAGACAAACAAGTACCTACGCTCATATTTACTCTATGCTATTATTGGATTCTATATGAACAAATGACACTTAACTTTAGTTAACTAACATTAACTTTTTATCTAAATTTGGGAGAAAATAGTACAGGCTCAGCCTAGTTTCTCCTGCATGGTCATAATTAATTATATATTATTTTGTACATAATCAATAAATGAATGAAATAATCTTCTGTCCACTAAGCATGCGTCTATATGCGGGCTATATGCGGCCTATATACTTCTCAAAGTCTATATAGTATACATGTTGGTATAATAAAGAGCCTAGGATATAGTTATACTTGTAGAATGGGGTGTTTATACTTTCTTCACCATAATACGTGTCTCTATATACTCTTTATATACATCTTATAAATAGATATAGAGTCTATTGTTTGACCTGTGTTGGAGGAGGACCTCTGTGTTGATATACTGTTTTTTTATAAAGAGTGCCCTTGAAGTGAGGGGTGCATACTATCTACGTTTTTTGAGATTGGGCTCTCAGTTTGCTTGTAGGGGCTGCTACCGGAGGGTGTGTTTGGGATTTTTTGCGAAAAATTGTTGATTTTGAACAAAATTTGTGGTATTTTTGTCGTGGAGAGGTTTTGGGTTTGCGATTTCAACAGGGGAAGACGAATGTGAGTGCTTAAAGTTTTGTTTGATACTTTCCTGGTCATGATTTCGAGTTGTATTTCTCAAAAAAGATGAGAGGTAATGTAACTGACACTTGATTTTATTGAATTGATCATTTAGTTTTGTTCTAAGCTTGATCCTCACATATCAGTTTCAGTGTACGGGTCTGTTAAAGTAGTGATATTATTATCCTTATGAGTACCAACACCTTATTCCACTTTGAAGTTTGATGTGAACACCAATGATTTTGAATAAATTCGTATGCAAACTAGCTTCACTATTATAAATATAAAGAAGAATAAAAATCTCAGTACCCTTTTAGAAATATTTTATCACAACATGTTTCGGACATTTATGCCATTTTCAAGTGATTTTAATAGCTTCACTATTACTTCAAACTACTTTTTGTAGTCACCTACCTTCTTACCATATTGTTTACAAATTTTTTCAACACCTCTCGTATATTCTCGTTATCTTGTCTTAATAACACTCAATTCAGAAGGCGCAAATAGACAGTATTTCATAATCTACAATGATTAACCACATATTTTCATTCAGTTTCCATACTCCTGACCCTGACTGACAATCGGGAATTAAAATAGAACAACTAGAATTAAAATAGCTCAAGATCGATTATCTGGCTTTTGTTCAAGAGAAGTAGCACAAAATACAGCATAGTAGTTTATAGATTATAGTTATACATTATAGTAGTTTTCACTGGAAGTGTTTGTTCAGTTATAAAAATTTAGAATATATCAGCTTGATAAGCAGAAAAAGTAAGTATAGTGACTGATAACAACTTTTTATAGATTAGTGTATCTGATTTTTGAAAAGAATATAATATACTCCTACATCAAATCAGATTCATCTATATACATATATTTCGTTATCTAGCTGATCTTTGAATGATTATTAACAACTACTTCTCTTGAACAAAAGCCAAATTATTAATTTTTTTTAGTATGAGTATTTTAATTCCTATATGAATATTGTTGTGAACATATATATATATATATATATAGACTGGAAAAACTATTGATAGATTGGACGTAGTAGGGTTTTATCTATATAACTATAGATATATTGAACGTTCTATTGGAATTGTGAACAACAATATTTATATAGGAATTAAAATACTCATACTTAAAAAAACAATAATAATTTGGCTTTTGTTCAAGAGAAGTAGTTGTTAATAATAATCATTCAAATATCAGCTAGATAACGAAATATATGTATATAGACTGGAAAAATTATTGATAGATTGGACGTAGTAGGGTTTTATCTATATAACTATAGATATATTGAACGTTCTTTTGGAATTGATGTTTTTCTATACCTGACTTCATTTCAATGTACTATGGATGTATATACGATGCTTAGATCTGCTATACAGATATATGAAACTCACATCTGCTATATAATCTCAGAGAAAACTTCTATAAGATTGTTTTGTTGTATGATAATGTATATAGATATATGAAGCCCACATCTGAAACACTTTTTCCCCGCCTGACATCTTTCAAAATTGTTGGATGCAATTTTTTTGCGAAATAAAAAACCGGTAACAAGCGTCCATTGTTGAAACTAGTTCTGAATAGTAGGAAAACCGCAATAAAGTATGAAAATATCGCGATTATAATCGAATAATTATCTGCGCTTGCGCGAGAGGCGAGCGCAATTATCAATAATGACCGCGCATGAAATATGAAGGTAGATTTTTATTTCAAATCAGGGCTAGCAACAAGTTGCAACCTGTTGTCCGTCAATTGACAACATTTGTGACAACAAATTCAAATTGTTGTCGAGGGAATAATTGGATGCAACGATTATAAATTGCGGAATAAAATTGGATCAAGGCGATTGCATTTCAATAGTTGAATAGTAATAGTTGTAGTAGTTCTGAAGTTAAGTGAGGTCCACGTTATAATGGCAGTGAAGAAAGATAGGAGAACAACGTTGCCGATCACTCTGTCTCGTCAATGCCTTCTATAGACGGTAGCTGATACAGGTCTATTGATGTAACATTAACTGTTCATTCTCGTTTAAAATAATCAGTTATATTTTATTAAGCAAGAAAATATGTTTTCCAATAATTTCATAATGAATTTTAATAATTGAGATGATACACTTTGTTAATTGATTATTAATTCTAGATTTTTAAAAGACGATATGGCAACAGAGCAAAGCGAGAAAAAGATGGCGCTATCCGCTTTGTTGGATGATAGACAAGGATAGCAATGCCTTTGCTAATCAAACACTGCCATTATAACGTGGACCTCACTGCTGTAGTTATAGTGTAACATTATAGAAACAGCGATAGTGTAGAAGGAGCTTTACTGATAGTTGTTAAACTACTTGTTACAACTAGAGTGATGGAGATGTTGTGAATTATTATTGTAATGTGTGAGTAAGATTGTTGAAAAAGTGGTTTGAATTGAATAAATTGCTTGAATCAAGTTGTTCATGTACACTATGGTATTCACGGTGGATTGAGTTATCCATTGATTTCAAAGTAGTAGCTCTATGTCATTTATCTCTCTGTTTTTAGAGGAAATCTATTTGAATCTCATTGAAGTTGATCTAGAGTCATTATCTTATGAGATCCTAAGATCCTCAGAATATGCATTGATAAAGTGTGCATCCATGAAGTGATAAAGTTATAAGTGAACAAGGAATTCACTTGTTTAGCGTCATTGATCTCTCCCTCTCATAGAGGAAGTATATTGAAGAACTCATTTCATCTAGAATTTATCAAGTCATAACTTATGAGATCCTAAGATCCTCAGAATATGTATTAATAAAGTGTGCGTCTATGAAAGGATAAAGTTATGAGTGAACAAGAAATTTACTTGTTTAGGGTCATTGATATCTTCCTCTCATAGGGGAAATCTATTGAAGAACTCATTTCATCTCGAATTTATCAAATCATAACTTATGAGATCCTAAGATCATTGGAATATTCATTAATAAAGTGAGCATCTATGAAGTGATAAAGTTATAAATAAACAATATATATACTTGTTTAGTGCCCGTTTGCACAAAAGCCGGTTAAATTTTTACCGTGATTAATTACACGAGAACCAATCAGAGAAGGCCTTCTTGATAAGATGGCTTCTCTGATTGGCTCTCATGGATTTAATCACGATTAAATTTAACCGGCCTTTGTGCAACCGGCACTAAGCCTATTATAAATTGAGCTTGTAGGTGAGATGAATTTGTTCACTATTCAGTATTCAGTGAGGGAGAACTGAGTATTCAGCTGCAGGGAGAACCTGATTGGAGAAAATATTTTTCTATGCTGTAGACTAGACTCAGACACCTTTATGTTTTAATAAGTTTAACATTATTTTTTGTAGACTGATTACACGTCCTTGGAATAGTGATCAGTTGATTTCCAAGTTTTGAATTTTTTTTGCAAATGTTTTTCACTTGAGGTATTGAATTCTACCTCCTCTCATCAGTAGAATGAGTAGAAAAATAATAGTTATCAAACGAAAATCAAAATTAAATGCTGTAATCACCCCAAAGACTTCTGCTACTGCAAATATTGACAACAGGGTGAACAGCTATTTCCATCTAGCTGTTTACCTTTTTAATTTGGATTTTTGTTCAATAATTATTAATTCTTCAGCATTTGAGTAGGAAAATATACCATATTGAACTTGGGGAACTGCCTACCTCACCTCGTAGAATCAAAAAGATTCAATCCATCCAAAAAACAGTACAATAGCAGGAAAATCTGTTTCTTATCATCGAAGCACAGAAATGTACAGTAATAATGATTTAACATAATGATGAGGTTCTTTTATAAGAATAAATAAAATAAATAATAAATAAATTTATTTGTTTCAAGCACATAATGCTAATACAAACGAGTTGAGTTGAATACAGTCATTACATTCCATGATATCACATTATCATGATTGTAATCAGGGAATAATTACTAAGATACTGTTCTAGATTTTTTTATTTTAGACTCTAATAGGTACCTATTTGATTCAAAATTTACTCGTTTATCTGAGTATTGAAGAGCGAAAATTTTATTTTGAAAAGTGAAAGTGACAACCAACATTTTGATTTGGACAGTATAGTATAAATTGGAAATGGGACAGTTTTGGGCATGAACCTGTTGTGCCTTTCCTCATGTTAGGTATTATTTGTACACAATGTGAATAAATAAATAAATAAATAAAATTACTGGTATGTCTTAAATCATGCTTTAAATATATATCACAAGTGAGAGTACTTTAGTAAGTATATGTTCCTAATATACAGAGGAATTTATAAGAATATATAAAACAAAATACGCCCCGAGGCCTAGCCTGTGTGGGGTGAAATGTGGGGATATATTTTAAATTGTGCCTGATAGACCTCTTTTTCCAACAAACTATAAAGTTTCCTTCAACAATCCACTCTGTGGAAACTAAATTTGAAATTAATGACAGAAAAATGTTCACACCCTCCTCGTTAGTTATGTGAATGAATTGGAAACAACTATACTGAGATTCACTTCGAACTGTCAGCATTCTTAATGAATGACACCAATGATTCCCATCTAACCAATGCTGACGGTTATAAGTGAAACTCAAAATAGGAAAATAAAGTAAATCAAACCAATCATCTTGCTCTTAGTTTTTTTTATAGTGACTGCTTAGTCATCATTATTTCTCTAATAGAGTTCATGTTCTAAACTACAAGTCTCTAGTACTGAGGAAACTATGTGGAGAAATTCACTTTAAATTGTCAGTTTAGCATTCTAAGACAACATCAATGCTCCCCATTTGATTGATGGTGGCGGTTTCAAGTGAATATGGCATTAAAAGTTGTTTTTGACCCTCCTAGGTTGTAGAAACGCGTGGGGTTGTTTGTAACTAGACTCATTTTCCTAGGGAATGTTATGTTGATGGGGAAAGTCTGTGGTCATTACTAGATTTTAGTTTTTGCAATTATCTCTAATAGTTCATGGAAAGGTTTTACTTTAATGAGATTGTTGGTTGAGGGGTGAAGAATATTGTACCTTTTTCATTTTGGATAGATTATAATCTATTATTTGGATAGATTACTATGCATCATCCAATGCATATCCATGTTAAGATGTGTACAAACGCATGTGCCACAAACACGGGCATTCTACTTTTCATCAGCTGATGCTATTCCTGCTTTTGTTCAGTAACAGTAATATGATACAGATATAATAGGCATTGATCAGCTGATGAAAAGTGAAATGATCGTGTTTGTGGCGCATGAGGCTATACGCATTTATATTCTTCCACCTCAAATATTCTGCTTGATAACTTATATCATTCAATACCTGAATCACCTGCAAATGATATTGAACTTCAATACTACTCAAATACTGAATGAAAGAACTAGGAATTGTTTTTAATTAAAACATTAAACATTAAAGCATCATCAATGTGAATGAATAACCATAATTATGTGGACAGTAATCTTTGAAAATTACCTTCGAATTAGAGAAAAAAATGCTGAAATACTTCCAAATTCTGTTGAAATTTAAGTACATCCTATTTTAGAAATACTGTTGTTTACTTTTTGAACAATACTATTTCCCACAACAACCCTGACAACCCTGATTTGAAAACTCCATTTGAAAATATCAATGTGGTTATTCGAATCACATGTCATTCTATTACTAAATACTGTATAATGACTAACACCTACAGGAATAGAAGTATTATTTAGCTTTGTACATCTGTGAATAAACGATGTAACAAACCTGGGACATAGTGAGCAACTGCGCATGTTACAAATACGGGTTGCTTTGTTAGCATCGACCACACATCCAGCCAATAAGTGCACACAATCCTTTGTTTAGCAATTAAAGCTTGTCGCTTGACACAATTTGTGTGTACAGTATATGTACTTCTGGAGGAGTTGGCGAGAGGAGATGAAGTAGGGGAAGAAGAAGAAGGAGAATTCGACTAAGAAGACGATGAAGATGACGGGGATAGGGGAAGATGGTGATGAAGAAGAAGGAGAAGAAGAAGGAGAAGAAGAAGAAGAAAAAGAAGAAGAGAAAGAAGAAGAAAAAGAAGAAGAAGGAGAAGAACGTGTAGTGTAAACATAACCTATTTTTGGACAATTTCTATCTAAATTTGGGAAAGGAACAGTTTTGGGCTTTAGGCCTGTTGTTCCTTTCCCAATCATTCATAATTGAGATAATATTGTATCTATTAATGTATAAATAAATAAATAAAAGAATAAATAAATAAATAAATAAAATAAATAATAAATAAATAAATAAATAAATAATAAATAAATAAATAAATAAATAAATAAATAATAAATAAATAAATAAATAAAAAATAAATAAATAAATAAATAAATAATAAATAAATAAATAAATAAATAATAAATAAATAAATAATAAATAAATAATAAATAAATAAATAAATAAATAAATAAATAAATAAAAAATAAATAAATAAATAAATAAATAAATAAATAAATAAATAAATAAATAAATAAATAAATAAATAAATAAATAAATAAATAAAAAATAAATAAATAATAAATAAATAAATAATGTAAAGTTCTTCCTGGGGGAGTCACTCTCACCTCCAAGGATAGGACAATACATGTAGGGTGATGTATGCTGTATTTAAATGCCTCACGTTGGGCCGGCAAATCATGTGGTGCGTTTTTTAACGGCTTCACATATGTAGGGTGAATCTTGCACTGAATCAATGGTTGAGAGGCTATAATTTTGCAATGCGTGTGTGGACGCTGAGTGAACACCAGACTGATTGACTCACTACAAGATTCAATACAATTGTCGGAATCGCGGGAGGCCTAAACGCTCGCTCACCCTTGATCTTCTAATGACAGATTGTATAATGATGAAGTTTTTATAAGTAGTGTAGCGGACGCTAAACACTGAATACGGATACCTTAAAATTATTACCTGTGAAGAATGAGCATACAAAATCATACAGGTCGAGCAAAAATCCCGATGTAGATAATTTACGGGACTGCGTCTCTAATAAGTTCTGAAGGATTAAAATACGGTATTTGGACCAAATATCGTTCAGAATATACTTCGAGAACAGAGTCTTGTCGGGTTTTAAGCTCTATTGTAGAAATTTATATGATCTCTGGCTGCATCTGCTGTACAAATGATGTGTTCGCTCCTAAGTCGAGGTTGGTAACAGATAAAAGCTGATATATGAGCAGGTAAGGACAAAGAATAAATATCTCGATCTGACCCCACTCGCTACATCCACTTAGACCTGTTCCAATATCCAGCTTAATTCAATTATTTCAATGATCGTATTCGATCGGTTCTCGATGATATAGAACGTATCAGACACAATAATTGACAGGCTTAAGAAATAATCGAACTCAGAAAACGAATTAACAAAACTGGAATATTATAATAAAATATATGATCATACAGTGCAGATTCAGAATTTGATTTACAGGTTGATAATAATTTAGCATTGACAAAAAGTTAAAAATGTTCTTGTACTTGCATGATACCATGCGTGATTCGACAGAATTTTACAATTGATAAAATTGAACAGTTTTGAAAAAATAGTGAAAAAATGAATTATGAAATATTTTTAAAATGCTCGGGGTCGTGGTTCTGGCAGCGGAGGATAGCTAATCAACTACAAATCTTAGAAATTCTATATGGATAAATTCTGGCTCTTAAATGCTAAAGCACTTGTCGGCGTGGCCAATAATTTAACGAAGAAAATTTTATGTTTTTCTGCACTGAAATATTTTCGAAGCGTAGATTGGGGCCCCTTTTAAACTTATAACTCACGTG
>NC_052515.1:11637192-11657192 GCF_014356525.2 Nilaparvata lugens
CTACCTCCAACAATTTTCAGAACGTTCAATCACAGAACCAATCAATAACAATAATTCTTCTTCTTTCAGATGCTGAATGGATACAATGACTTCATCACAGACTTCAACGAATAATTTATAAGGTTGGTTCTGTTTATTTTGTTTTTTTCCACAGTTAATTTTCTTCTCATGACAAAACTTTCAACCAACCCTCCTTCTATTAGGTATGCTTCTCATTTAGAAATTGATTATAAATTGATTCTCAATTTGAATGTATGAATTTATATGTACGTTCTATGAACACGCATGTCAATATGAATTTCTAATAATTGGCATATATGTAACTTTTCAACGTAAAATTTTTTCACTTTTTGTGTAGTTGAGAAGTTGATGTTGTGGTAATTATTCAGATTGAATGAAAAAGACTAAGAAATTGTCAAAAATCACAGATTTATTGATACTTGGAAAGACCGGATTCGGTTATTACACCATTGTAAATCTCTGATAAACTCATTCAAAGTAGGTAAACATTTTTTATCAGTAAAATCTCTAATATTATTTCCATTATTGAAACACAGACGAATGTATAATGGAGGAACTCTCCTTCGTCTTTCCTCTATGATTGATTAGGGCCTGCTATGATCGTTTCAAGAATATATCACGAATTCTTTCAAACACAAGTGGTACTTCCCTTGAAACAAAGATGAATGAATACTGAAGGAACTCACCTCCATCTTTCCTCTATGATTGATTAGGGCCTTCTATGATCGTTTCAAAGAAATAACAGAAATTATTTCACTCACAAGTAGGTACTTTCCTTACCTCATGGTCTTTAACATGTTTCAGTAGACCTGTTGCATGTTCTATATCTGTAGTAGATATATATGCATATGCACCCATAGGTAAATAAAAGAATTAGATAGGCTACATCCAAAGAGTCAATAACTTGTTTGGCCTATGTAGCTGGGAGACATTGCTGTGTCCGAACTGCAAAACTGAGCTTCAAAATCAAAAGAGAATTCAAAATCCACTCATCATGTAATGCACAATCAAACTATTAACTGTGCACTATTAAACTATAATCTGTAAACTACTAGTAGTTCTGTGAACAGTAGACCTCGCGTTCAGTAAGTTACATTGATCTGTCGTATGTTTTCTCAAAAATTAATAAATAATTTATCAATTTAAAATGTCTAGAAAAAATCCTAAATAAACATAGAGCTTTCTGTCCTATCGTACCGTGACGTGTCGTCCCGGAATGTGAGTGTGAGCGCTGTTATCAGGTCTGGCTGCAACTGTCTATAACGTTGATGGAAAGATGCATTTTCAAGATGTTCGATGTTTTGGAACGGGTAGTATTATAGTCAACCAAAGACCTTAAAGATGCATAGACTCACTGCAGCGCTAGTGTCGTACTTGGAATTGAAATCCGCCATTGAGGGGGCAACCCATAAGATTATTACATACCAATGCCACCAATGCCTTTGTGATCTATAGTATTACAAATATATAATATATAATATCTCGTGCTAAAATACCCCAATGGCGGCCTTCAATTTCAAGTAAGAGCTATCATTGGGAAGGCATAGGCATTGTGGGTCTATATCTCTTTAAGGTCTTTGTAGTCAACTGTCTACTAACGTTGATGGAAAGATACATTTTCAAGATGATAGATGTTTTTGAACGGGTAGTATTATAGTTCACTAGACAGCTGATTTATGATGAATAATTCTATAGTCTGATTTTTACTCTAATATTGGCGTATGAGTATGAAGGAGGCTCCTTTTTCTTTTTATGTTATCCTTGAAATGCAAAATTTCTAAATACCTTGTATATACGCGCAATTTAACGGAACATACCTGTCAAATTTCATGAAAATCTATTGCCGCGTTTCGTCGTAAATGCGCAACATATAAACATTAAGAGAAATGCCAAACCGTCGACTTGAATCTTAAACTATAATCTTATAAACTATAATGCACTTCCCTCATTACAAGTTCCTCAACATGTTGCAGTATACATTTTGCATGTTCAGTAACTATTCTATGAGCACTTTCCTTACCTCATGTTCTTCAACAAGTTGCAGTGAACATGTTGCATGCTCTATAATATAGAAGCACTTTTCCTCACCACATGTTCTTCAACATGATACAGTGGAATGTTGCATTAGACATGTTGCGTGTTCTATAATACTGGTACAGTGGACAGGACTATAGTAGACTGACTATTGAAAGAACTCGAAAACTGTTGACCCGTTAAAAGAAATCGAAAAAGAAGTAAACTGGCACTGGCCTACCCGCGATTATGAAGCGCAACACCAAAGAAAGATAAATATATAATTATAGTTACAATGATTATGATTACAGTATAATAATGGCGACGGGGGTAAACCAGTTTTCGCCGGCGAATGCATTATTTTCTTCTCGCTCGAGTTTTAATGCTTAATTGACCGCGCCGTTGTTACCTTCTAGATTGTCAGCATCATGATCGTCATTATCATCATGATCATCGTAATCGTCAGCATCATCATCATCATAATCGTAATTGTAATCATAGTTGGTAAGAGCTACCGCTGCATTATTTCTCACACTCGGAATTTATGCCTCTCAAATTGGAAATTTATGTTGTCGTTTCCCTTGAAAAATTCGAGCAGTCGGTTCTCTCAACTGAGATATCATTCAGAGATGCACTTGTAGATGAGACAGAGAGGGAAAGTGAGTGAGGGAGGGTGATAGAGAGTGATAGAGAGGGAGAGAGACACAGTGAGATTGATTGATTGAAAGATAGAGAGTGAGAGGGGCACAGACAGAGAGAGATAGTGGAAGAGGGGGAGAGAGAGTGTGTGAGAGAGGATGAGTGTGACAGAAGGAAAGAAATGCACTAGCTTTCAGACAGGTTGATGATCACTAAGGTAGTTGAAGTGTCCTTTTGTTTTGCATCCTTGGATGACAGATTCCTGTCATCGAGGAATCTCTTTGTAATTCAGAGGTATCTTCAGGTTATCATTAAATGGAACTGTTCTCAGAGGATTCAATTATTGATTGTATTAATATCATGGAATAACCAATTTTTAACTCCTCCCTTATGAGTGAATTAACTTTTTCATGGAACATCAGGCAGGAATTTCATTTGAAACTAAAAAATTGGTCATTCCCTCTTATCCCTTGATTATTGAGATTTCTAGTTCTCGTTGGAAAATAAAAAGTTTTTATCCCTTTCTATATATTTTTTAAATGCTCCCTATTTATTGATTCTATTCATTTATCGTTCCTAAATCGAAATACTTCGGTAGAATCCACTCTTACGAAGTGCATCTTGAGTGTACTAGTAGTTCTGTGAACAGTAGACCTCACGCAGTATTCTCATCCACAAGTACCTGATTGAAACTATAGACCTTATGGAAATACAGCAATAGACTGGCTTCTCCACACATCTGTGTAATCACTTGTCAGCTGATTTATTATGAATAATTCTATAGTCTGACTTTTACTCAAATATTGGCGTATGGAGGTGGCTCCTTTTTCCTTTCATATCATCCTTGAAATGCAAAATTTCCAAAAACATTGTATATACGTTGACGCGCAATTAAGAAAGGAACATACCTGTCAAATTTCATGAAAATCTATTACCGCGTTTCGCCGTAAATGCGCAACATAAAAACATATAAACATTTAAACATTAAGAGAAATGCCAAACCGTCGACTTGAATGTTAGACCTCACTTCGCTCGGTCAATAAGTAATAAGAGATACTTCCTCTATGATAATACTCATAATAGTATGTTCATGTAGTGTTAGTATGCAAAGGGTCTTGAAAACCTGTCAATATATTTTTATTGGTGATAAAGAACCAATAATAGCAGTATTCTATTGACTCTTATTAAGGTTAATGTGTGATTTCCACTTAGATTTAAAGTCAATATGATATTGAATAAGTGCAACTCCATAGCTTACCACAGTCAAGACAATTTATCCTGTAGATTGAAAGATATGTAAGTTGTATCATCAGTATGTTTCCCAAACTAATGTACAGTAGTCCACATATTTCGCACTTCCTTCTTATTGTGTCATAAGTTTCCTCTATAGAAATTCTATCCATTCTGTACACACTGTTTCCCTTCCTCTCTTATCCTACTCATCCTCCTCCTCATCTTATCTTTTTTCTCCTCATTCTCTCCCTTCTCTCACTCACACTGACCCCATCAGAATGCGGCAGCCACTTTTATCATCATTTTCTCTCTCAATTATAAATCCGCAACGTCGCGTGATAAACGCTGCTACGATTATTTCCATCCATCCAAATATTCTCCTCCTCCTGTTCCACCCCTCTCCTCCCTACTACTCCTTCTCCCTCTTCTCCTTCTTCTCTTCCTCCTCGACAAGAAAGCATTCCAAAAGGAGGAGCACAAATAATAATAAGAGTGGAAGTTGCAGAAAAAATCTGGGATCGAGGTCTCCTCCTCTCCCAGAACAAACTCACATGAGAGATGAAAAAACCAGTAACATCTTAAACATGCAATTATTCTACAAAACACCCATTTCCTATTATCTTCTTATCCCGCTGGATCCGGTTTCGTCAGCGGGATCGTAGCGAATACACACGAACTCTCACTCACACACCCTTTCTCACTCTCTCGCAACACACGAATCGCTCCGTCTCTCTCACATCAGCATACACACAATACAAAAATATACAATACACTAATCCAGTGCGTGATGTGAGCGTGTGTGAGTGTTATTTCAATTCCAGGAGTTCCTTCTGTTTCTGAGTTTTGTTTCTTGTAATCTTCCGCTTCTTTTTCTTCTTGTTCTTCTTCTCCTTTTTCGTCTTCTTCTTTGTCTTGTGTCTCTTCCTCTTCTTCTTGTGCAAGTTCTTGTTCCGTTCCATCAGATGATACCTGCTACCGAACGAGTTCACCAAATACCTTTCGACTATTTTTTATTTATACCTGTCTCCTGGTTGTTGGCCCCATTCTGTATCATCAACAACCGTTCCAGCCTTGAAAGCAGAAGAAGGAGAAGAAGAAGAAGAAGAAGAAGAAGAAGAAAATGGGTTAGGGTGAAGATTGAATTGGTAAATTATTGGAGAAAAGTGGGAAGGAAAATGTGCTATGGAATTTTGGAATTGTTTGACATTCCATATGTGAGAGAATTATTGTACTAGACTTTATTTGAGAAAAAAACTGGAGAAATAATCTTTCGAGATTGAGAAAGATGAGCTGATATGTATGCAGTGTGCGTATAAGGAGAAGTTTACACTGTGTGCAGTTTTTTGAAAAAAGTCTAAAAATTATTATCAATAAACATGATGAATAATGGAAGAACACTTGATAAACCAGTGGATATATAACTTGAAGACACGTTAATATAATATGCATTGAATACACAAAATAGTTGATCAAGTCAAAAATGTAAGCAAGAATATCAATATTATTATAGGAATATTAGTACTTTTTTAAATTTCTCACATAAATTCAACTAGTTTCAGCATTCATCTCATTTATAAGTTTAAAAAGGGGGTCAGATATTCCTATGATAATTGAACAATTCATGTAGCCCATCAAAATACTAACATAAGTTATCAAAATTTGATAAGGAAATTTCATTCGATAAGGAAATACAAAATAAGAGAAGTGAGAATCAAGACAATGAAGGAGAGACTCACGATGGAACAGTAAAATAACAAACAAAATGAAAGGTAGAAGAGACGAAAAATATACAACAATGAGAGACTAAAATTACAGAAGTTAAAAGACAAGACAACGAGGGACACAATGACAAAACATTAGAAATAAGAACTCTGATATGCAGAATAAGCCAGTGTTTTTTTCTCTCTATCATCAGAGAGAAGCCATTCAACCGGAGCTGGCGCTCTCTCTAATTAGGCTACGCTCTAGAGAGGTTCACTCTAAACTGTCAGCCTTAGTTCAGTTAGAACCATTGTTGTTATCTCCGTAAGAAATACTGATGGTTCACTGTGAATTTCACGATACCTGTTTGAGGCTGGCAGAAAAAATGTACCGGTCCAGGGTAGGTACTATCATTATTATTATGTTGCTCTCTGATAATACAGTAGTAGGCTGAGCTACCAATTCCAGAGAACAGAATCATATCAGGATAATAAAAAGTTTAATGACTCTGATACCATTCTGAAATATCCGTTAATTGGAACTGAATGTTTGGTTTTAGATGCTCCTTTTTCTGTCTAATTCGTCTGTGTCCTCTACTGTTTTTCCTGATTCTTTCTCTACACTTTCTTTGTCCTCTGATGGTAGAAAACAGGGATAAAATTGAAAGAAGTCGAAGATGAACTGAAAAAGAAGAAAAAGGGATGCGTGAGAATACGAGTAGTAGAAAAAAATTGTGGAAAATAGACTGGAAGTCGGTGTTATCGATTGTCTTCTGGAATCCGTGAATTTACCGAGAATACTTTCCAAGAGAACAAGAGAATTATCCTTGAGATTTCTTTGGAATCTCAGATATCAAAGATGAAACGTGCTTTGATACCTTGGCTGGTCCTTTAATTTTGAATATCGGGGCACCGATATTCAAAATCGAGCTTTGCTCGTAATTTGTATTTATTGATAAACAGAACACAATATTTTCTGGAATGATCGTGTTTATATTTCACAGCTGGCTATTATGTCATCTTATGAATTTTGGGGATGCGATATTTTGATTTTTCACATACTCACTCGCTCACTCACTTTTTTACTATCCACAGCTGTTTCAGCCACGGATGAATTATCCTTTTAATGTCGTTTTCTGTCTCTCTCTCTCTCCCACACAATCATGCATCTTCTGTTTCGACAGACGACGAAATTATCTTCTGTTTTCCCAAGGATGAATAATTGTTATCCTTTTCATGTCCTTCAGCGAGTTTTCCCAGGGATGAGACCTGGTGCAATCGAATTTTTATATCATAAACCTACTATGTACCAAATTTCGTGAAAATCGTTAGAGCCGTTTTCGAGATCCGTTGAACATAAATAACCAGATATAATAGGATATTGCTGAATAAACAGCATTGAAATCGTTTAAAATGATACAATGTTATTTTCGAAAGTACTTTATAGTTTATACCCTTGAAATTGATAAGAGGCAGAGAATAGTGATGTTGAAGGAAAAGTATGAAGAGGAAGTGAACGAAAAAGTAGGAAAGGACGAACAAATCGGGAACGAAGAAGATGAATGAAGAAAAGGTAGAACCGAGCAGACACTGTGATCAAGAAGGAAAAAGAATTACAGGTAAGCAGGGAAAATAAGAAGTTGACAAAGGAGAGAAATAAGAACAAGGCGGGAAAACAAAAGTGGAAGAAAAAAAAGAGATGAGAAGAAGGAGAAGAAGAAGGAGAAGAAGAAGGAGAAGAAGAAGGAGAAGAAGAAGGAGAAGAAGAAGAAGAAGACAGGTGGAGAAGAAGAAGAAGAAGAAGAAGAAGAAGAAGAAGAAGAAGAGAAGAAGAAGAGAAGCGATTGACAAGCGGGCGGGCGGGCGTTGGTGTGATAAGTACCACTGTAGTATACAGTTTTGCTGTCATGTTGCATTGAGAGGCAAGAAGTGACAATATTACAAGACTGGTCGCCAATGCAATGCAATGCAATGCACACTTTACTACTTGAACACACCAAAGTACATCACCAGTAATAGTAATGCTACAAGTGAAGACTGCTTAGTGCAAAGCAATGGCAACTACCCAGAAAGTATAGAATATACTCGTATTCTATACTATCCTGCAATCACTGCCTAAGTCAACTCACACACAACGCAGTCATTGCCAATTCACAAGGCAGAGGCTACCTTTTCCTCATCTATTTCATCTTCTTCTTTTTCTCTCGCCCCTTTTTTCCTCTCTTCTCCTTCTTCTCCTTCGTCTTCTTCTTTGTCCTCTATTCATCTTTCTCTCCTCTTCAACTCCTTCTCCTCATTCATCCTCTATATTTTGTCCAATTAATTTTTCTTGCCTATATGTAGTTTTTTCTGTTCACCTACCTGATCTTTTTTTGTCGTTTTTGTCTTTCCTGCGTCCATCTTCCTCTTTGTGTTCGTAATCTTCTCTTCATTTCTCTTCTATATTTCTTTGTAAACATTCTCTTCATATTCTCGATCCTCCTTCACTTTTTGTATATTTTATTGAATCTTTTCTAGCGCTATTTACGCTACTGCCGTCTTTTGAAGACCTCTGCTTCTATTTTATTTTTTCAATAATCCCTTCTATGTTCATTTCCATGTTATTTGTAGTTCACATTACAATTATTATCTTATTCCCTGATGCCTGATCTTCTTCTCATTCCTCTCTGTATTATGTCTACTTATGCATTCTTATTCTCTTGTTCTCCTCTTCACCGTCTCCTCCTTTTCTTCGTCCTCTCTTTCTACTTACATCTTTCCATTATGCTCCTTCTTTATACCTTCTATTTTTCATTCATTCCTCTTCATCCCCACTGTTCATCTCCTTTTGTCAGATAAAATGTATATTTTTAATGTACATATACATTAGTATAATGTATTATGGCGTATTATAGTGTATTAGTACATTAAACTAGAATATCATAAGCGACGCCTGGATTGTTTCAACCTTCCATTTACAGTATTTCATTTCTTTCTCAACCTATTCATCCCTTTTCTGGAGCCTTTTTGTCCTTCTCCCATATCGCTTAATGAACTGAATCTTTGTCTCATTTCTTCATACAATTTTTCCTTTGAATAACCTCATATCGTTTTCTTCTATTCTCCCTTATCCTTCTCCTCTTCTTTCTTATTCCATGAGTTGAAGATTCCTTATCCCTTTCCTCTTCCTCCTTCCGTCTTCTTCTCGAGCCTTATTTCTCTTTCATTCCCCATTCTCGAAGTTGAAGAGTCCTTTTCTTCATTCCCTGCTCCTTCGAGAGTAGTATAAGAGTATGAGCAGAGATAATAGATTCAATACGTTAGGAATATTCATTCATGAGAGTATGAGCAGAGAAAATAGAATATTCTAGAATACTCAGAGACAAAGGATATTCATTTATTTGTCTCTGGTTTGAGCTACACCGCACTGCAAATCCGAAGCACATCCTTTTGCGGGAGAAATGCTTGCTCGCAGGTTCAACACTCACGCAACAAAAAGTTGTAGAAAAAAGTAGTAAGCAAGCAGTTTGTCACGTGCCCAGAATGGTAAAGACCACGTGTTAAACGGTCTAATGAGTCAGCCTACAGATTTTCATTATAGACTGACTGTGTAAGGAAGGAAGACGGAGAAAGTACATGTGTGGGAGGAAAGGAGAGAGACGTAAACCTGAAGAGGATGATGATGTGAGAGAGTTCTATGGATGCGAGAAGTGTGTTTAAGAGAGAGAGAGAGAGAGAGAGGATGACGGAGAGAGTGCAGAAAGAGAAGAAACGAAGGAGGAAGGCTATATCCTATTATATTAACCGATCAATTTCTGTATATGGTTATATGGTTATATGGTATGTATGTCCAACAGATCTCAAAAACGACTCTAATGATTTTTACGAAATTTGGAACTTAGGTTTATGATATAAAAATTCGATTGCACTAGGTCTCATCCCTGGGAAAACTCGCTGACGGACATGAAAAGGATGATAATTATTCATCCTTGAAAAAACATGATAATTTCGTCGTCTGTCGACAGAAGATGTGACTGCCTGTGTGGGAGAGAGACAGAATTATGTTCAGCTGTTCAACTGTTTGCAATCAATCAGCTCACTCACGGGAAATATTAATCTAGAAATTGTAATCGACTACTTGATCATAATAATCTGATTTGTTGACATGACATGGTATATCATTCTAAATGAGAGTATATTATTATTTTTAAATTAATCATTATTTTACAGTAATTAGTGAGTGTTTTTTTGCTATTCAATTTGGTTTGTGAACAATCTAAATTAGAAATTTTCTGTTTTAAAATGATTTGACTGAAAATCGGACCTGAATTCAAGTGTATGGAACATAACCTACTTTCTGGACAATTCATAGTGTATATATCAAAATTCGGGGAAGAATTTCTGGGCTGTGCCTATCAGTCCTTCCTCAATCATTTTAAAGAATTGTGATCTGTTTATCAATAAATAAATAACGAGCGAAGCTCTGTGCCCCGATATTAAAGTCTATAATATTGTGAATATTTTTGGTGAAGAAATATATTAATACAATGTTGATTCGAAAAAATGTTTATAAATTGATAGAACCTTTGAAAATAAATATGAATAATACACTAATTGGAATATGTCTACAAAATGGATGAGAACATCAATAAGTCTAGGAAAAATAGGATAAATGATAAGTTTAGAGCGGAATAAAACAAGATTTTGATGGATGAGGCTATTAATTTCATGATAAATTTTAATTAGGAATGAAGTTGGATAGTGTTATGACAGAGATGGTAAGCCTCAGCCCAATAATTGGGAATGTTGACCCATTGACGAATTGACAGAGCCGATTCGGCTGACAATAGGTCCACTTTTGAATGGGACGGTCCAGTTGTTGACCAGTTGTTGTTGATCCTCTTTTTTAACAGATAACGTTTATCTCTCACTCTCACTCACTCACACTCTCTCTTTCTCTCTCTTTGCCAAACTGAACACATAACAAGTTCCGTTATTATTAGCAAGCGGTCCTATCAATGCAGCAGCTTGGAATGAGATGGATGATAAAGGATAGCCTTGTCGGACAAGTGCACAAAAAATGGCCAGAATCTGATCTCGACATTCTTGTTATTTTTCATCTCTTCGTCCGGTTTTTCTCTTCAATTCTCATTTCTTTCTCTCCGTTTCTCCTTTTGTTCAAATCATCTTCTGTAACATTGTGGGATTCTCCATATTCCTACTTGTAGCAGAATCTGATCTCGACATTCTTGTTATTTTTCATTTCTTCGTCCGGTTTTTCTCCTCAATTCTCATTTCTTTCTCTCCGTTTCTCCTTTTGTTCAAATCATCTTCTGTAACATTGTGGGATTCTCCATATTCCTACTTGTATCACATCCCTTTCAAATGTATTCAATCATTTCCACCCTCCTTTTTTATGTTAGCTACTTTAGTCTTTGCTTGGTTTCCACTTCATTCAATTATCTTCCATTCCTTAGATTCTTTGTCGCCTTCATCTTTTACTTTCTCATAATCTTATTTCTAGCTTACTACAAAAATTAGCTAGCTAGCTAGCTTATTTCTAGCTTACTACATTCCATTGACATTGCATACAGTTTATATCTCCCTTATTTATTATTTATTTTATTTATTAATTCTTTTTACAATTTTTTATCGCATTGCCTCTTCTTCATTTTCTTTCATTTACTTTCATCTGTTACCCAAGTTCCTTCAGTGGCATAATAGTATCTAACGTCACAAGGACGGGAAGGGGCCTTTTGCAGGCGAGAATGATGTTACTCGGCTAACGCCTCTACTATAGTGAGGTCCACGTTATAATGACAGTATTTGATCAACTTTGGTTTAGCTATCCTTGTCTATCATTCGACATAGCCGGTGGTACTATCCTTTTCTAGGTCCACACCGATGCCAATTTTGTTTTTGACAGTGTGGAAATATAATTAATTAATGCAGAGAATCGGCATCGCTATTCTTCTATCTTTATCCACTGCCATTATAAAGTGGACCTCACTATAGAGTTTCATTCGAGCACTGCAAAATACATCCACGTTCAAGTAACGTACACCATTTTTTGTTATAATTATCTAAAGAAGAATAATTGAGAATTAGAAAACATTACCTACTTGTGCTGCAAGTTACTACATGCATTCTATGAACATAACCTAGTTTACAAATTCCGAATCGAATTTTGGGGAAGTTGACAAAACTTCCACCTGGAGCGCTGAAGGTGGTTTTATAGCAGTTTTGCTGTTCCTATTTCGGAACTAGGAAACATACTCGACTGTAAAGAAAACATATTGTTTCATTACAGTCGAGTATGCTGTAATGAGAATCATAAGTTTTATTTGTTCTGCAAACAGCTGTTTACCGGCTTGATTTCATACATGGAAAACAGCTGAGATTGAATGATTATGACAAAAACTTTACAGTAATGATTTCTTCATCTTTCAACTCAAGTTAATTTCTTCTTTTTCAATAGTTCACATTATTTTTCTCCCCCTCTCTGTTTCACTCTCTTTTATTATCCTATTCGCATCTCATCTCTCAACTTTACTGCTCCTGTTTCTTTCGTTGCAAATGATTGAGTGAACAAGACAAGAGTATAAACCTGCGTTACACTTTGTGAATATATTCTCTGTCCCTCAGGGCGTTTTACCTTTCCAAATAAATTCTTTTCGTCTCTACTCTTCTTCCTTCTCCTCCTTCCTCTCCTCCTCATTCTTCTCCTCCTCCTCCTACTCCTCTCCCTCTTCATCCTTCTCCTCCTCTTCCACCACTCCTCCTCCTCCGCCACCTCCTTCATCTCCTCATTCTTATTCTCTTGAAAAATGTCTCTCCATTGTTTATACTCTTTGCTCTTTCTACTGGTCCAGTTTCAGCTGAGAGGTCAACAC
This sequence comes from Nilaparvata lugens, assembly GCF_014356525.2. Lineage (NCBI taxonomy): Eukaryota > Metazoa > Arthropoda > Insecta > Hemiptera > Delphacidae > Nilaparvata > Nilaparvata lugens. The sequence continues at coordinate 11,649,671 of NC_052515.1, forward strand.
AGAGCAATTTAATGAACTCTGTTACCTGTTCTGCTACCTGTATTGAATTGGGTGGATATCACGTTCATCTGTATTTTTAGGTTTCGATTTTTATTTTCCTCCTTGTCTGCTACATCTTTAATTGTTTTCTACGTTGATTAGCCTACTCCTGTTCATAATAATAATAACAAAATAACAAACGAATAATTTTTTGCATCAACATTTTCAAAGTAAATCATTATTTTGCAGTTTTGAACTATTAGGGCCGTTTGCACAGTGCCAGTTCAAACTAAATTTCATCTTAAACTGGATTGAATCTATATCAAGTATCATTTGTTATAATGTGTTTCATTTTGAGTTTAAGCCAACAGCTGATTGAATTCAGTTTAACCTTTCACTGTGCAAACGGCCCTTAGTGAGTGTAATTTCGTTATTTAACTCAGTACAAGCAATCTTTATCCAAAACTTCTTTTTTTATGTAGTGTTGCACTAAAAATTGGACTTAAATTCAGAAGTGAATGAAACATAACCTACTTTTTGAACTTGTGTATGAATAGAAATTTGGGGAAGGATCAGTTTTGGGCTGTGCCCGTTGGTCCTTCTCCAATCATTTTAATGATTTGTGTTTTGTGATCATTGAATAAATAAAATAAATAAATTTGAAAATAGAATAAAAATAAATAAATAATTAGAATCACATTTTAATCGTACCACATGTATTGAGAGAGTTTGGGAGAGACACTACAGGTCTATCTGCTAGCTCAAAACGTTTTTCTCTTCAGATTTTCAAAGTGAACAACTACAAGACTTAACCAATCTTGGACTATGTGTAACCTTGTATAAATCTGGAGAGGAAAAGCATAAGGTTACCTCATTTTTCTCTCCCTATCATTTCGATGATGTACTTATTGTATGAATCAATAAAGAATTTTTTAAAATTAACATGGAATCATGTAAAGTCATGTTAGATTTCCACTTTATCAGTTTGAGTCCAAACTCAAATCCACTCCTCTAATATCGAATCAATTTCCAGTGTAGGAACAACATTAGTCATATAACTTTACCTACGATTATTGCTAGATCAAAACTGTTTCTTTCTCAAGATTTTTATTAATATGAATCATTCAAAGTCATGTTAGATTTCCACTTTATCAGTTTGACTCCAAATTCAAATCCACTCCTGTAATATCGAATCAATTTCCAGTGTACGAACAACAGTAGTCATATAACTCTATCTAAAACTATTGCTAGCTCAAAACTTTTTCTTTCGTAAGATTTTTATCAACATGTAATATTGAAAAGTCATGTTAAACTTCCACTCCAATCAGTTCAAGCCCAAATACAAATCCACTCCTGTAATATCGAATCAATCTCCAGTGTCGAACAACAGTAGTCATATAACTTTACCTGCGATTATTGCTAGCTCAAAACTGTTTCTTTCTCAAGATTTTCATTAACATGAATCATTCAAGTCATGTTATATTTCCTCTTTATCAGTTTGAGTCCAAACTCAAATCCACTCCTGTAATATCAAATCAATTTCCAGTGTAGGAACAACAGTAGTCATATAACTTTACCTACGATTATTGCTAGATGAAAACTGTTTCTTTCTCAAGATTTTAATTAACATGAATCATGTAAAGTTATGTTCTATTTCCACTTCAATCAGTTTGAGTCCAAATTTAAATCCACTCCTGTAATATCAAATCAATTTGCAGTGTATGAACAACAGTAGTCATATAAATTTACCTACGATTATTGCTAGCTCAAAACTGTTTCTTTCTCAGATTTTTATCAACATGAATCATTCAAAGTCATGTTATATTTCCACTTTATCAGTTTGAGTCCAAACTCAAATCCACTCCTGTAATATCAAATCAATTTCCAGTGTAGGAACAACAGTAGTCATATAACTTTACCTACGATTATTGCTAGATGAAAACTGTTTCTTTCTCAAGATTTTAATTAACATGAATCATGTAAAGTTATGTTCTATTTCCACTTCAATCAGTTTGACTCCAAATTCAAATCCACTCCTGTAATATCAAATCAATTTCTAGTGTAGGAACAACAGTAGTCATATTACTTTACCTACGATTATTAATTTCTATGCCAATCTATACCTATCATGAGAAGACTTACCTTTCAGAAGACCTATCTTGTATTTCTATTGCAATGAACGCATCGAATCTGTCAATTAGTTCCATAGATTAGACACACAATGAACGGCATGAGGCTTCTCTATCAACAAAAGACTCTTCTCTGGTCTATTATTACTATATTATGTGGTAAGTAATTTCATGTTTTATTAAGGGCCTATTACTGTGTAGTGAGGTACGTAATTCTAGACGGGTGCTTTCACGGATGAAGGGGATATTTTCCACGTTTAAACGGCTATCAAAGCCTTTAAATCGTAGTTAATGGAATCGACTAATGAAATAAACTTGTCGTAATTACTTGTAAGAGAAAAGGAAGATGGGGGAGCGTAGTGGTGAGAAGGAGAGGGAAAAGATGTAGAAAAGAGGAGAAGGAGAATGTGATGAAAAGTGAATGAGTGAAGGATGAAAGAGGGAGAAAGATGGAATGGTTGAAGAAGAGGATTGATTGATTGATTTCATTTTTTCATTTATTTATCGTCACATTACATCAATTTTTGAGTAACACTCATTTGACTGGTGACATGTCAATACTAGAACAAAATTATATTTAAAAGACTTAGTTGATTATTGATTGATTACTTTATTTATAGATTAAACTATATACTGGCTTATAGACTTATATACAATAGCTTACAATACAGCAAAATTATAGATGAATTTACATAATATAGACTAAGAAAATAATCATTGAACAGTATATGATATGAAAAAGCAATTTGGGATAACTACATATAACATTGTTATGCATCTACATAAATTGGCGGAGCTTTGGACATATGGCGGACATTGGCGGAGCTTTGGAGGAGAGGGAGAAGGAGAAGGAGGATAGTGAGAAGAGGGGATATAAAAGGGTGAAGAAAGTAGAATAGAGAGTAGAGGGGGTGGTGAAGAGGAGATATAAGAAAGAAAAGAAGTGAATGGAGAATAATATATAATGAGAAAGAGGGAGGAAGATGTAATGGTTGATGAGGAGGAGTAGAAGGGAGAGGATTGTGAGGAGGTAGAATAGGAGGAGGAAGTAGAATAGAGAGTTGAGGAGGAGGTGAAGAGGAGATATAAGAGAGAAGAGAGGTGAATGGAGAATATGATGAGAAAGAGGGAAAAATATGAAATGGTTGAAGAGGATGAGCAGGAAGAGAAGAATTGTGAGGAGCTAGAATAGGAGGAGGAAGTAGAACAAAGAGTGAAGGAGGAGGTGAAGAGGAGATGTGAGAAAGAAAAGAAGTGAATGGAGAGTATAATAAGAAAGAGAGAGAAATATGAAATGGTTGAAGAGGAGGAGTAGGAGAAGGAGGATTGTGAGGAGGTAGAATAGGAGGAGGAAGTGGGGTGAAGAGTGAAGAAGGAGGTGAAGAGGAGAGATTAAAAAGAAAGAAGGAAGATTGAAAGGTTTAAGAAGAGGAGGAGGAGGTGGAGGAGACTGGTGAGGAGGAGGAATATGCATTGCAGGAGGAAGTAAAATAGAAGATGGAGGAGGAAATGTATACTAGAAGAAGTGGTAGAAGGGGGAGGAATGGGAGAAGAATGAGCGAGAGAAATGAGGATGAGGAAGTGTAAGAATAAGGTGAAGGAGATGTATACTAGAAGAAGTGGTAGAAGGGGATGGAATGGGAGAAGAATGAGCGAGAGAAATGAGGATGAGGAAGTGTAAGAATAAGGTGAAGATAGAGGATTGGAAGGAGAAAGAGTGATATTTCATGAAAGAATAAGTCAAATGATGGTTAATTGAAAGGAAAGGTGCAGAAGATCAGAAGAAGAAGAAAGAGGAATCGACAAGGATTGGAGAAATGAACCAGAGAAGTAGAAGACGACATTGTGGTAAGAAATATAATTATGAAAGAAATTTGAAGTGGAAAGAATATTATTGATAAGAAGTAGTAGAATAAGACGGAAGAAGGAGGAAACAGATAAGTGGGAAAATTTATCAGAAATGAAAAAATGGAACAAAGCAGTAGAAGACAGAGAAAATTGGAAATTGAAAGCTAACTAATGCCATTCACAATAAATTGAATTGAAATCTTACATTAAATTAAAGAATGATGCGTAGAAGAAGAAGAATATAGATGAATGGGAGAATGCGGAGTAGAAATGAGAAGAAGGAGAAAAGGAACAAATGGAATTAGGAAGCCAAAGGGAAGAGGAATTATTTCTTCCGTTCAATTCAAGTGAGGCTCAGCTTCTTGTATTATAACAATAATTATTGTTTTTGTATCAATAATTTGCAGTTGATTTATGAACTACACCACTACAGTTGAGGATAAAAGTTCATTAGTCATAGAATAAAACAAATAAGAAGTTTTCTCTGGTAGAACCAAAAAAAATGCAATGAATAGGATTGTAGCTGGCTGAAAACTCCATGTCGTTTGTAAGTTTCAATTACACACTCATTTGATTGATTCAATGTATTGATTAGAAATTAATTGATTTCCACTGTGAAAATTCTGTGTTTTCATAGATGAATGGAATAATCGCCAGTTTCATCAATCATTTTCATTGTTGAACTGAAATCGAAAGAGATTCTTGATTTTCAATGGGTGTATTTTACTCATAAAACATTAATTGAGAGAATGCGAACAGAAAGACATAACCTAGCAAATAAAGGATTACTTCAAGGGGGAAAATAATCTGGCAGAATAGAATGAGAAATACTTTTAGATAAGTTGAAGATATCTCTTCATATAAATATATATAACTATGGAGCGGATATTGTTTATTTTATTTTTATATTATTATATTATTATATTATTATATTATTATATTATATTATTATATATTATATTATTATATTATTATATTATATATTATTATATTATTCTATTATTTATATTCAAATATGAGAAATACTCCTAATCAGTATTTCAATAGTAGTCCAATCAACGAAGGGTTATCGAGGAAAAGTTTGAAAGACAATAATTTTTGACCCCGCAGTTCTGTTTAGGATAGTAAGGAGTTAAACATATCATAAGTTCCCACCCTCACCGATTGTGCTAAGGGGGTGGGGTTGACTCAAAGGTATCATTTTTGGTTTCTCGCATATTGATAATTCGGAAACTATGCATCCTACATACATGACTATTGAATTAATAGAAAATATTGAAGCTTACATGAGATCCCCTACAATATTGATCTAACAACTTATTGAAAATTCAACTCCCATAGTAGGGCTTGTATAACAATGGAAGAGAAACATGGGATAGTGAAATAATACATCAAATTGAAGAGAACTTGATGCTCTACAAACCATCTATTAATTTAAGCATATATTAATTTATACGATGCATTGTTGGAGAGTTATAAACCCTGTTCTAGACATTTTCAAGATTTTTTTCAAAATTAACTCCAGTTCATTCATGAACTAATAAAATGAACTGGTTGTTGTGTTTTTTCTAATTTTCATATTTACAAATTTTTCTAATGTTTTGCAAACATTTGTTAAATTTACAAATAATATCGGGACACCGAGCTTCACACGTTATTTATTCATAAACTATTGATAAACAGAACACAACTCTTTAAAATGATTGGGGAAGGACTAACAGGCACAACCCAATACTGTTTCTTCCCCGAATTTTGATTTATACACTATAAATAGTACAGAAAGTAGGTTATGTTCCATACACTTGAATTCAGGTTCAATTTTCAGTCCAAACATTTAAAAACAAAAAAGTTCTAATTTAGATTATTTACAAACCAAATTGAATAACAAAATAACACTCACTAATCACTCAAAATTGTCAAATGATGAATAACTTTGAAAATTATGATATACTCTAGTTTAGAATGATTATCAAGTCATGTCAACAAATCAGACTATTTTGATCAAGTCGATTAAAATATCTAGATAATATTTCTCGCTGATTGATTACACAGCTGGAAATAATTCTGTCTCCCTCCCACACATGCATCTTCTGTTTCGACAGACGACGAAATTATCATCTGTTTTTCCAAGGATGAATAATTTTTATCCTTTTCATGTTCTTCAGCGAGTTTTCCCAAGGATGAGACTTAGTGCAATCGCATTTTATATCATAAACCTACTATGTTCCAAATTTCGTGAAAATCGTTAGAGCCGTTTTCGAGATCCGGTGAACATAAATAACCAGATATAAAATATATACAGAAATCGCTCGTTTAATATAATAGGATTTGTTAATAAAGAAGAATCATATCTTAGCAGATGTACACATAGATAGATACATTTTAAAAATTGATAACAAAAACCATTCTCACAGAAGCAAAATAATTGTGAACCCTTGCAGAGCATATGGAAAGCGAGCTTATACTTACTACACATTGTCACAAGGCAATCTGATTGTGAGCATTTCAACTTTTTCCTTTGAGACTTTTTCAATTCGCAACGTTTTTAAGTCGGAATGTGGATTGGCTGCTTGACACAAAGCAAAGCGCCGACAATAATGATAGAAAATGATAATCTGCGCAGATGCGGTGCTAAATTGAGCCGATCTGCGCAGCTAAAAGCTTCTCTCTCATTATTGCTCGAGATAAGACGGATAGAACTCGATGTATAGATATAGAATCTATGGAATAGTGCTGGTATAATTATAGGATAGCTCGATGTATATAGATATAGAATTTATTGAATAGTGCTGGTACAATTATAGAATAGCTCGATATATATAGATATGGAATTCATGGAATAGTGCTGGCACAATATTATAGAACAGCTAGATAATATATAGTTATATAATATAGGGATAGTGCTGCACATTCATAGAATAGCTAGATATATAGATATAGAATATGGAATAGTGCTGGTACAATATAGAAAAGCTCGATATATATAGATATGGAATTTATGGAATAGTGCTGGCACAATAATTATAGAACAGCTAGATATATATAGTTATATAATATAGGGATAGTGCTGGCACATTCATAGAATAGCTGATATATAGATATAGAATCTATGGATAGTGCTGGTACAATTATAGATAGCTCGATATATATAGATATGGAATTCATGGAATAGTGCTGGTACAATATTATAGAATAGCACCGTATATAGATATATAATATAGGGATAGTGCTGGCACATTCATAGAATAGCTAGATATATAGATATAGAATCTATGGAATAGTGCTGGTACAATATAGAATAGCTCGATATTATAGATATGGAATTCATGGAATAGTGCTGGCACAATAATTATAGAACAGCTAGATAATATATAGTTTTATAATATAGGGATAGTGCTGGCACATTCATAGAATAGCTAGATATATAGATATAGAATCTATGGAATAGTGCTGGTACAATTATAGAATAGCTCGATATATATAGATATGGAATTTATGGAATAGTGCTGGTACATATTATAGAATAGCACCGTATATAGATATATAATATAGGGATAGTGCTGGCA
>NC_052515.1:11662192-11666346 GCF_014356525.2 Nilaparvata lugens
ACGTTTTCCGGCTCGAGATCGCGGTTTTCAAGTTCGAGACGAAGTCGAGAACTTGAAGCGTTCGAGAGCCGGAAAAACATTTTTGCCCGTGTTGTGAACGCTATTTTTCGCCACACCAAAAAAAAACTTTCCAATATATAAGAAATTGAAAAATGAATAAAATTCAAACAGCCTATTTTGATAGTTTGAATCTTGGTTATGACAACTTTTACTGTCAATTAATTTCAATATTACTAATTATAATTTACAATAGTGACCATATTTTATACTATTAATATTTTGAATAATTGTTTGAATTTTTATAGCTCGCGCTTTGCGCCCGGTGCAATATCTCATGGATAGATGGATGAATAGAATTTTCATTACTATTTTGAAATAATGTGATGAAAAAATTAATATAATTGCATATTTCACAGTATTGTCTCAAAATATATCTAAAAAATTGATTGAAATTTAAATTATGGTAACTAATTTAAAAAATAGCTAATAAAGGTCGAAATTCATCGACAAAAAAAAAATGTCATTGACCGAGATTCGAACCTTGTTATTCACTGAGCTTTGAGTTCTGACGTGTTACGCCTTTACACTCTCGGCCATTGCGTATTGAATGTAGAGGCCTGACTGATAACACTTAGTATACACGTAATACTGTAAACTAGACTTCTAAAAAAGTTTACTTCACTCCTAAAAAGCATACAACCTTTGACTATAGAAAGAAGGTTGTTCTTTCTATAGAAGAAGGTTCTTTCTATAGTCAAAGGTACAACAGATTTTGGCTCATGACTTATATTATTAAAATTAACATTATTATCTGTTTCACAATAAAATTTTTACTCTGAATTAAGTCAGGTAACGTATGTAGGCTACTATAATATAGTGTATAACGGCATATTTGAAGCCGGTTTGTCGGCATTTTCACAACAAAATATTGCTCTGAAATCATAGAGAAAACATTCGAAGATTCAATCTTGAGTGGGCCTAATGTTTTCTCTATATGGTTTAATATTAAAGAAAATTATTTAAAAGTTTTAATAATGAATTACGGAAAAATTACTAGGAATTTTTTAGTCAAGGCTGAGTTTCACCAGTAGGCTTACCTTAAACTTCAGATCTCTGCTGTATTTTCTTGTTATTATAGTTGATTGTATTGCATTAAGAAGTGGAATTCGATAATAAAAAGAAACAATTATTACTCTACCTCACTTTTAAATATTGATACAATTATTGTACTTTGCTTTCAAATTCGATTCTTCACTTTTAAATACTTACGATACGTACCTTTCTGACAATGGACAATGCAGCCATTGTATTCATTGTTTGATATCAAAAACACAATAATAAATATTAAATTATGAAACATTAATTTATAAAATATATTATAGACATAATACCGCGATTCACGATACATAATTATATAGATTATTACAGTCGTTATGAGATTATCTCTCTATGATTTTTGTGAGATCGGACACGATCAGCTATTATTCAAGGTCATTTTACAGCCCTAGGCCGTAAAGTTTTACCGGCCTGGTCGGAAAACAATCACTTTCGGCCTCCATATGACGAACGTAAACCAGCTCATTACATCCAAGTGTGGCGAAAAAACATTTTTGCCCGTGGTGCAAACGCTATTTTTCACCACACACAAAAATAAACAATATAATATATATGAGAATAGTTGTTTACTAAGCACTTCCGAAAGCAGAAGAGGAAGGTGATAGCTCTAGCAAATCTGAGGTAATCTGAATATCAGGAAATTGTCCAAGTATTTTTATTTTTTATTCTGATTTGTCTAATAACCTAAAAGATGATGTTCAATTATGTGGGAGGTTGAGTTTATACTTTTTTATTTTTTCAAATGACAATAAGATGATATATTATATATGTTTAAATTATTGAATAATGAACACAAATAATGAAAAGTTTTCTGATCAGCTGTTTTTTTGATCAACTTTCTTAGTTCCATGTTAACGGCTGGAAAGGGTACTCTTTCCGGCCTAGGCCGGAAAGAAACCTGTTCTGATGTCAGACGAGAGTCGTCTGCAAACAATGTCTTTCAGATCTACGTAGGGACTGAAAAACAGCTGCTTTCTGTGCAGTGTGGCGAAAACTATTAATCCTCTATCACTGAAAAACTTCAATAAACTTCTCGATTAGCTGAAATGGGGTAGAAAAAAAATGAAGAAGGAGAGGGCAGATATTATGAAGAGAACAGAGAAAGGGTGTCTAAAGAAGGAGGATGAAAGATGAAGATGAATGTGTAGAAGTAGAGGGAGAAATAGTAGAAGGAGAAGAAGTAGAGGAAGAAGAAGAAGAAGAAGAAGAAGAAGAAGAAGAAGAAGAAGAAGAGGAAGAAGAAGAAGAAGAAGAAGAAGAAGAAGAAGAAGAAGAAGAAGAAGATACTTGAGGAGGATATAAAACGAATTCAATGGATGAGTAAATAAACCGCGGGATCCCGCAGCTTGATAAAGACTGACCCGAGATAGAGATGAGAGTGTACATAAAAACTGGTGAAAAGTATTTCTATTGTTGAGAGTGAGTACGTATGTTTCTTTGTTTTGTTCTTCCATTTCTTGTTTGTCTGTGTGTGTTTGCCGCTCTCTCTGTTTTCGCCGACTCTTTGGTTGCACCGCTACTGCAAACACAGAGCTGCATAAAAACACACATATACACACACATATACACACACACACACACACACACACACACACACACATACACAAGTGCCGGTGCAGTGGAGCGTGACAGAGAGTGCAGAGGTGGAAAGAAAGGAGTGATTGAGGAAATGGTTGAAAATAGAGAAGTGAAGAAATAGAAGTTGAGGAAGTGGTTGAAGAGGAGGAAGTGAAAAAAATAGCGTGAAAGAAAATAGAGAAGTGGTGGAGGGGAAGTTGAGAAAGTCGTTGAAGAAGGGGAAGAAATGAAAGAGCGTGGAAGAAAATAAAGGAGTGGCGTAGGGGGAAAGTCGTTGCAGGAGGCGAAGAAGAGAAAGAACGTGGAAGTAAATAGAGAAATGAAAGAAAAGGGATGTTGAGAAAGAGATTGAAGAAGAGGTAGAAGAGAGAGCGTGACAGATAATGGAGAAGTGGTGAAGGGGAAGTTGAGAAAGTCGTTGCAGAAGGGGAAGAAGAGAAAGAGTGTGGGAGAAAATAGTGAGTGGAGAGGAAGTTGAGAAATTAGTTGAAGAGAGGGAGAAGAGAGAGAGCGTGACAGATAATAGAGAAGTGGTGGAATAGGGAAGTTGAGGAAATAGTTGTGGAAAAGAAAGGATGGAATTGTGATAAGGAAGGAAGATGTGGAATATTGGACAACAAATTAAGAAACTAGTGATTGGGCGGTAAGAGGAGAAGTGGAAGGAGGTAAGAGGAAGAGGAAAAGCTGAAATACATGAGAAGGAGGAAATTGAGGAGTACAGTATTATTTTAGGAGGAAAATAGGATGAAAAATGTCTCATTGGTGAGGATTGATACGTATAATTAAGTAAAATGTGGAAAGTTTCCATCTTCTCCCCCAATCTTACATTCCCTACTTCTACTCTACTTCTTCAACCCTCAATCTCCTCAATTTTAATATCTTCTTCCATGCTCCTTTCCTTCTTACCACTTCTACTTTCAATTGTTCTTCTCCTCCCTATCATCATCCACAATTTTCTTCCCCTTCTTCACAACTCTCAGTATCCAAACACTTTACACATCACTGTTCACTGTAAGTCCCGGTTGTGTCTCTTTTTTAAGCATTTTCGCTTATCATTTTTATCACTGTTTAATTAGCATTTATCACATTTGACATAATGAATCACACTCCCGCAAACTCTGAAGTTTCATATATGTACGGCGGTTGCACAGATCCCCTTTGTCGACTCCGAGCACATCAACCCCACCACGGTAGATGCCAATACGCCACGAGAAAGGGAACCAGGAAGCGTCGGGTCGATAATTTTCGATCCACCAGGTCTGCAACCTCTATCCTCCACGCGAATCGACGCCGCTGACACACCATTGAATCAACGGATAGTAGAGATCAATTTTGAAGGGGGCGAGGAGCAGTCTGCAGAACCCGCATCGCCGGAGGCCGAGTCACACCTGGGCAAACAAAGTATATTTTCAATCACAGAATTAGATCCGCTTCAAAAGTACTAATGGAACAAACTAGTA
>NC_052515.1:11666446-11695594 GCF_014356525.2 Nilaparvata lugens
TCCCCTTTTTGAGGTTAATGCGTAAATTTTTTTTTCAAGTTAACAGAAAAAAAAATTTACAACTGTATGAACACATAGTAATATACTTTCTAAAAACAAAACTTAAGTCTCCAACATGTGTGTAATGTGTGTAAATCAGCCTCCCCGCAATGTATGTTCATTCTCACCTCCCGTTTGTTACCTTGTTCCAGTATGTGTGTGTGTATGTGTGTATGTCTGTGAACACGATAACTCCATTCCCAATCAACCGATTGACTTGAAATTTCAAACTTAAGGTCCTTATACCATGAGGATCTGACAATAAGAAATTCAATAACATGAATTCAAAATGGCGTAAAAATGGCGGATAATACTAAAAAACCATGTTTTTCACGGTTTTCTCGAAAACGGCTTTAACGATTTTCTTCAAATTTATACCATGGATAGCGATTATAAGCCCTATCAACTGACATGAGTCTCATTTCTGGGAAAATTGCAGTAGTTCCGTTAATATTGTGGAAAAATGGCGGATATACACTAGAATCCATGTTATTCACGGTTTTCTCGAAAACGGCCTCTAACGATTTTCTTCAAATTCATACCATGGATAGCTATTTATAAGCCCTATCAACTGACATGAGTCTCATTTCTGAGAGAATTACAGGAGCTCCGTAATATTCTTGAGAAAAATGGCGGATAATTACCAAAAAACCAAGTTTTTCTCAAAATAACTTGACCGATTTTTTTCAAATTCATATTCTGTATAGTTATCTATCAGCTCTATCAACTGGCATGAGTCTCCTTACTGGGAAACTAATGGGGGGTCCACCCCATCCTTGAGAAATGGACTCTGTAACCTCCTTCTCGTGCATGAAACAGGTAGGTAGCGCAGTTCATAGAAAGAACACATATCGATATATTTCATATGTAGAACAGCTGTTTTGACGACTTTAAAAAAATGTCGACTAAGAAAAATCATTGAATTTCACATTTTACACAAAGGAAAAAGTACTCTGAAAACAATTATATATACACATATACGAAAGTCTGATCGTAGTTTCAAATATGAACAAGGAAAGTTGTGTAAGTGTACCACACCAGATTTTTTAAATTTTCTTAGTTCATACCCTACGTTCTCCTTATAATTTTTCCAATATCTTCTAACATTTCATTCTTGTCACAACTACTATCCTGCTCCTTGTTCATTACTGATTGGTCCACAAATTTCCTTGGGATAGTTCACTATCCTTTTCTTACACATTCTACGTTTTCCATAAACTCTTTTCCCTTCTCCTTCACCTAATTTATTCGCCAGTCCATCCAACCACGGCAGCACTCAATAGTCTACAAAGTATGGACCACCGCTCTCACGAGGTGTGGAAAGACGGGGAGGAAAAGTCGAATAGAGAAGAAGAGGATGAAGAAGAAGAATAAGAAGAAAAAGAAGAAGGAGAAGGAGCGGGAGGAGGAGTGGGAGAATCATGTAATTTGCGGCAGCTTTTCAGAAAATCGTGGCCACGATTGTTGGCCATTATGCCAACTTAACATGAAACGAAGCCGCGGTGTGCTATATCGGTGTTCTTTCACAGACTCGCAAGTCCGTATTACACTGTAAATATACTGCTATTAGTGCTAAATTTGAGCCGGGGTTATTCAGTTTGATATTTTTGATTATAGGCTATTTGGAAAACGGTTGCAGTTCGCTTGTGAGTAAGCCAGCAATGCTTTATTGATTCCAGCTTCTGATTTGCGAGCGAATTACTTGAGAAGTGTTGAACATGGGTGCCTTATAAACTAGCTTTTACTATGCTAAGTTCTCAATTGAATTTCAATGTACAGTATGGGAATTTGTGGAATCAATGGGCATCAGTGGGTAATGAATGGCCCTTTACGACGTAGTATTCCCCAGGATGTGCTGGAATTTCTACTACTTTTGTGCTGGAGTTCATAGAAGTGTTTATAGAATAGTTTCTGATAATCTGGTTCCAGAGTTCATAGAAGTGTTTATAGAATAGTCTCTGATAATATGGTTCCAGAGTTCATAGAAGTGTTTATTGAATAGTTTCTGATAACCTGGTTCCAGAGTTCATAGAAGTGTTTATAGAATAGTTTCTGATGATCTGGTTCCAGAGTTCATAGAAGTTTTTATAGAATAGTTTCTGATAATCTGGCTCCAGAGTTCATAGAAGTGTTTATAGAATAGATTCTGATAACCTGGTTCCAGAGTTAATAGAAGTGTTTATAGAATAGTTTCTGATAATCTGGTTCCAGAGTTCATAGAAGTGTTTATAGAATAGTTTCTGATAATCTGGCTCCAGAGTTCATAGAAGTGTTAGGGCCGGTTTCCAAACTCGGCGATTTAGCTGAGTTCTACACTTTAAACAGCTGGAGTCAGAAAATTGGCTTTCCGAAACGGGGCGTAGTCATAGTCCATGTTGAAATTAAATTGGTTAAGTCCAAAAACTAGAAAATTGGACACTACATGAAATAAAGAGAAAATGGTGTGAAGTGTCAGCTATTTTGAATCATTTTGTTTCATTTTGTCAAGAAAAAACGTTTTCAAATATAGAAATGAGAGAATGAAGATTATCAGAAGAACTACGACTACGTCCAGTTTCGGAAAGCCAATTCTCAAGTTTCTGCTAGAGATTGGTGCTATCCAATCTACTAATCTTGAGATCAATACTTGCTCGAACTAGAATTCAAAAGAAAACAAAAACAATATTATCAATAAATCCTTAGAGGGTAGTTTATCAGATGCAATTATCAGATATCAGGTTCCTCGAGTGTATCTATAGTTGTATTGAAACTTCTGAATTCTGGAATTGAATTAACTGAGAAGGGTTGATTCTAGGTATATAAGTATTCCTTCAGCTAGCCTATTCTCAGTTATTGAATAAACTAAAACTACCCTATAATTCTTCAACTAGCCTAGGCTATTTACTATATGCTTTAGTTCTGGAATAAACTCTAGGGTACAGTTTGAGAATTTCCGAAAACAATATATTAAGATATCCAGTGAATAACAGTCTAGTTGGTTGTTTTGAACTCATGAGCGATATCAACAATCTCCAACAGTATGCACATTACTGATTCTCATTCTAATTGGAAGATTAGATATAGATACTTTTCACATCAATACTATTGCAAAGATGTAAATGTGGACGAAAATATATTAATAATATCATGATAAAATACTGTTGTAAATAAAAATAAAAATTAAACATGTTTTGGACATTAATGCCATTTTCAAGTCTTGAATTTGGGAGAATCTAGGAGAATGTGGATGGGGAATGAGGGGATGTAGGAGAAGATCAAGGAAGGGGGGAAGAGGAAGAGGAAGAGGAAGATGATGATGATGAGGAGGTCAAGGAGAAGAAGGAAGAAGGAGAGGAAGAAGAAGAAGAAGAAGGAGGAGAAGAAGTCATAGAGCGATGAGGAGGAGGAGAAGGAGGAGATGAGTTGGATAAGGTGGTGAAGGGTTCCGAGGTGGAGAAGAAGGAGGAGGAGTAGGAGGAGTAGGAGGAAGAGGAGGAGGAGGAGAATGAGTAGGAGAAGGAGGCGAATTCGCAGTTGAACAATTGTGTTATTAGGCGGTGCAAACACAATTATCTTGTAGCAACCCTCTAAATGATCGCATTGTTCAGTCAACTTCACCCCACCCCTCTTTCCAACCCCTCTCACACATCAACACCCCTAGAATAACCGTCACACGCACGCCCACACACACGCACACATATCTCGTCTACAATAATTCCTCACAAGCTACCAAATTGATGTTTGATGTCGAGACCAGTGTTCACTGTATCAACTTCGATTGTGTCCTTTTCTCATGTCTAAGCATCATGAGTCTCCTTATTTTCTCTCAATCACTCTATCACTCTCTCTCAGTCTCTCTCACCCTCTTTCTATCTATCTTATCCTTTCTTCTCTCTCTTTTTATATATTAACATTATTATCATCAACATCGATTGTGTCCTTTTCTCATCTTAAACATCACGAGTCTCCTTATTTCTGTCTCTCATTTTTCTCTATAATTATAATCATTATGCGTTCTTAATTTTGTCCTTTCTATCGTTCGTTTCTTTGAACTACTATTTTTTCTTGATTGAATTTTCTCTTCGATTGCCCGTCTGATTCTTGTTTCTCCAATCACTATATCACATTTACATTCTTTCCTCTTTTCTTTTCCATTTCTTTTCTTCCCAAATTACCTAACCGTAGTTACTCTTCATCCTTTGTCCTCCAATTTTTTCTATTCCCAGTCTTTACTTTCTCTTAACTTCTTCTTCCTTCTCTTTGAACGTCTCTCCTGATTACCTAATTCTCCCATCTCCTTCTTCATTTCTCCCTTGTTACTTATTCTAAATTACCTGACGTGGTTCCTCTTCATCTCTTGTCCTCAATTTTTTTTACATCCTCTTTTCCTTTTTCTTTAACTTTTTGTTCCTCCTTTTCAAACATCACTCCTTATTTCATATATTTTTTTCTCTTCAACCTCCTCTCCAAACCATATTTGTGATGAACTTTCCTTTTCTCCTTTCTTCTCATCCTCTCCATTACCCTCTTCGTCAGTAAATTTTCTTCTCATCTTCTCCCAATCCTTCTCTTTTCCACTTATGTTCTTCCTCTCTCTCCTCCCACATAGTTTCCCTCATCCCAAACTTTTTCCTTTTTTCCCTCTCCTCCCACAGCTGTCCTTTACTTGTACTCTCATTTTCTTCCTCCTTCTCTACGATTATCCCCATTGTCCCCGCTGAGAAGAACTGCATTTCTCACCCTATTTCTTGCAGCCCTTGTCAAATGTCAAGAACTACCCCTCTCGCTCCCTCTTTCAGTGCCAAGGATCTCCCTCTCAATCACTCCCATGATGCCAAGGATTTCCCTCATACTCTCTCATTCACTCTCTTAGTGCCAAGAATCTTCCCTCACTCAATCTCTCAGCAGCAAGGATCTTCCTTCCCACTCGCTCACTTAGTGCCAAGAATCTTCCCCTTACTCAATCTCTCAGCACAAGGATCTCCCTTCTCACTTGCTCACTCAGCGTCAATTGTTGACCTCCCTTGTTAATAACAATTTCTGTGGCAACAGCCCCTAATTTGAGCTACAGGGTGTCTCTAACAGTCACTCAATGCTGATTGTTCTCTTGCCCGATTCTCTCTTCTTCTCTCTGCCCGATGCCAAACTAAATTATTGTTTCTGTTTTTGAACGATTAATATTTTTCGTCTTCTCTCCTTGCTCCATAGAGTCTCTGTTTTGTAGGAATCGTTTGTGGAGATCTCTTGATAGATCGATTTCTTGTTTCTCCTTAATCCAAGATCTGTTTCTTTCATTGTTGAATGTTGGGTAGCATTGCTTCAATATATGAACTAATGTTTAATTTTTATTATATTTCTACTTGAAAATTATAAAGATACTAGCCATCAGGCTCGCTTCGCTCGCCATATTCGTCTAGCCAGGGGGCTCCGCCCCCTGGACCCCCGACTGGATCGTCCAAGAATAAGAACAGCAGGCTCGCTTCGCTCGCCTGCATTTTCCATTTGAGCATTTTTATCATATGTTAGGACGAACCAGTCGGGGATCCAGACTAAACGGATATGGCGAGCGAAGCGAGCCGGACGGCTAGTAATATAATATTCCCAGGGATAGCTCTGATTGAAGTAGCAGTGCCCAATCAATTTTTCCGCGATAAATGCATTTCAATCTTCAACTTGGTGCCAACCTAACAAGTCAACAACTAATGCAACCTGACAAATTATTGAATTAGTTACCAGTTAACAACTGTTTCGAAGTACTCTCTCTAGATTATAGTTCTATATTAACATATGGTATGGACATTTTTCAATTATAATTAAGGAATAAGAAGAATAAACATGCTAAAAGACGAACTTAAACCTTTAAAAACCACCTTAGAGTTGAAATATTGCCAGAAGATTTCTTAGTGCGCCTTTAAAGGGCCAACTGAACATGCCTACCAATTTGACGTTTTGGTCCGGTAGATTTTTAGTTCTGCGAGTGAGTGAGTGAGTGAGTGAGTGAGTCAGTGAGTCAGTCTGTCAGTCAGTGAGTGAGTGCCATTTCGCTTTTATATATATAGATGAGATGAATTGTTTTTATCTCCTTCTTTATTCATTTCAAATAGTTTGTTGACAATTATCAAATTATAGGATTTTGTTTTCCGAAACTGGAGTGAAAAGAATGAAGAAGAGGTTGTGATAAAGATAAGACTGAGGATCATAAGAATAATTATAGGGAGCTTTCGAAGAGTTGTCGAACAAACACCAATACCTGGTTGCACAAAAGTCTGTTAACTTTTTTTTAAAAAAAGCCTTCTTTTCAAATAAACCTTCCCTGATAGTTCTCGTGGAAATGAACCATGATTGATATCAACAGGGTTTTCTGCAATCGGGTCTAAGAGTTATCAAAGATGTGAATCTTTACATTTGAAAACGGCTCTAATGAGTTGGAACGAGTTGAGTAATTTGATGGGATAAAACAGCTACTCGATAATTTCAATTCTGTTTACAAAGTGTATTATCTCAAAAATCTGGTGTGGTGCACTCACACAACTTTCCTTGCCATTATGAAAATTGATCACCTGACGCAGTGTTCCGGTGCATCTCAAGTCTACTATTCAAAGATTTGAGCCAGCTGGTGCCAGAGCAATAACGCTGGAGACACACGAGGTCTGCTATCTCTTCAAAGTGAATGATTTAATAGAATCAACAGCTGCCAACAGTTTGCAATTGAATAATCACATTTTCTCGAATTCCGAGCTCATTTTTAATCTTAGGTGAAAATGTTACTGAACATTAATTGTAGAGATTCTCATTCTAAATCTTTCCACTCAAAATTTTTTGTTCAAATTGTATCTGAAGCCTGATAATTAGAAAACTAAAATCAAATTTGCATAGATAGGGCGGAGCTCCTGAAATGTTTACAGATATGGGACTCGTGGCAGTTGATAGAGCTTATCAATAACTATTCTAGGTATCAATTTAATCAAAACCGTTGGAGCCGTTATCGAGAAAATCGCGAAAAACCCTGTTTTTGACAACATTTTTGCCATTTTTAGCAGCCATCTTGAATGGCATTTGAACAAATTGCTCGTGTCGGATCTTTATATTGAAAGGACCTCACGTTCCAAATTTCTAGTCATTCCGTAATTGGGAGATGAGATATCGTGTACACAGACGCACATACACACACACACACACCACACACACACACACACACACACCACACACACATACAGACCAATACCCAAAAGCCACTTTTTTGGACTCGGGGACCTTGAAACGTATAGAAATTAGAAATTGGGGTACCTTAATTTTTTTCGGAAAGCAAAATTTCCTACCTATGGTAATAGGGCAAGGAAGTAAAAACACTGGGAAGAAATAAACGAAAAAATCAAGAACAAAGGGTTTCTCCATTATTCAAGAGACGATAGATATAAGAAGAAGAAGAAGAAGAAAAGAAGAAGAAGAAGAGGAAGGAGAAGAAGAAGAAGAAGAAGAAGAAGAAGAAGAAGAAGAAGAAGAAGAAGAAGAAGAAGAGAAGAAGAAGAAGAAGAAGAAGAAGAAGAAGGATAAACAAGATCAGGAGTTGTAGAACACAGGTAGAAGAAGTACATAAAGGGAAAAGGTGACTTAAATGACAATAAATCCATTCCTTGGAGAAGCTTATCTTTATTCATAGGTTAGGCAGACTGGCTACTGTATGGCTTAATTCACTTTAATCTGTCACCATTGTTCTAATGGAAAGCCCACTGATGTTGATTGCCTACACAGTTGGAATGAATCTCCACTCTGGTTGTCTCTTATGGAAGCGGTGCTTTAATTAATGCTTAATTGGAATTTAATGCTGCAGCCTCATTGTCGGCAGAGACTTGTGCATTGTCTCCACTCATTTCTTCTTTAGGATGCTCTGCTTCTAATCCAACTCTGTCATCGTAAATCTTTCTTTTTGATCAGAAATCTTCTCTGTTCTCTTCATTCTCTTCTTCTTTTTTACTTATTCTTTCATTTCCTCCGTTTTCTTTTCCCTTCCTCATCACCTTCTTTTTCTTCTTTGTTCTCTTCTTATTCTTCTTTTCCTTCCCTTTTCTTCTCATCCTTTTTCTTAACCCCTTTCTCCTGCACCCTTTTTTATTCTC
The DNA here is from genome assembly GCF_014356525.2 of Nilaparvata lugens. NCBI lineage: Eukaryota > Metazoa > Arthropoda > Insecta > Hemiptera > Delphacidae > Nilaparvata > Nilaparvata lugens. The sequence continues at coordinate 11,674,582 of NC_052515.1, forward strand.
CAACTTTTTCCTCTCTTCTCCTTCCTCTTTTCTTTCCTTACTTTTTCTTCTCCCCCTCCTCCTCCTCCTCCTACTCCTCCTTCTTCTTTATGCTTCTCTTTCTTTTGCTTCTTCATGCTTCTTCTTCATCACCTTCTTTCCTTTCTTCTCCCTCGTATTCTTCTTCTTTTTCCCTTCCTTCTACCTCTTTTCCTTCATCCCTTCCTTCTCCTTCGTTCTCCTCTTATTCTCCTCCTTTTCCTCCTCTCTCCTCCTAATCCTTTCTCATCCTCCTTCTCCTACTTCGTTCTCTGTATGTTGTTTTTGTTGTGGTGTTGTTGTTGTTTTCTTCTTTTTCTTCTTCTTCTTCTTCTTCCTCTTCTTCTTGTTGTTGTCTCTTCTTCTTCTTTTTCTTCTTCCTCTTTGTTGTGTTGTGTTGTTGCTCCTCTTCTTCTCTTCTTATTCTTCTTCTCCTTCCCTTCCTCCCCACTCTCTCTCCCTTTTTTTTCTTTTTTCCCACCACCCTCCTCCTCCTTCTCCCCCTCCTCCTCCTTCTCCTTCTTCTCCTTCTCCTTTTTCTCCTCCCCCTCCTTCTTCTTCTTCTTCTCCTACACCCCTCTCTCCTGCTTTTACTACTTCCTATTTGGTTCTTGTTCCTCCTCCTAAGCGGCCTGTACCACTTTCAAGTTGGAAGTCATTAGCACTTTTCAGATGTCAGTTGTTGTGGATTGATTACTGATTGACAACAGAGACAATGAGAGACAATGAGAGACAAGAGTTGGCTACAAATAAATGCTACAAAAGTAAGTACACGACGATGAGACGGCTACTCTTGTAGTTGACGTTGTAGGACACTGTGAGAGATCGAACTGGATCCGATTGTTTTAGTAAAGTACTGCTGTTTTTCAACGTTTTTTATTGTTGAGTTGCGAGAATAAACCTTCACTTTCCCTAACGTTTGTTATAATGTTACCTGAAACTCTACCTGAATTTTGTTTTTAATAAAGAATTTTGAATTTTGAAAACGAGGAGACAATGATGCTAATTGAGAGCCTGAAATTAAGATGCAGAAGAAGCAATAGGTTTTTGGTTTTTGTTGCAAAATTATTATTCGTCTTCTAGACTGAATCCTTATGTTAACCCTACTCTTGATAAGATCATAGAGAAACAATAGCATAAGTAGATATCCCATGGTATAGGGCGTTTATGTCGAGCCTGAAATTATTTATTGAGAGCCTGAAATTAAAATGCAGAAGAAGCAATAGGTTTTTGGTTTTTGTTGCAAAATTTCTTATTCGTCTTCTAGACTGAATCCTTATGTTAACCCCACTCTTGATAAGATCATAGAGAAACAATAGCATAAGTAGAAATCCCATGGTATAGGGCGTTTATGTCGCATCTTTTACTGTTATCTCAAGCCGATTACTGTCGATTTTTACTGTTTTGACTTTTTCTATTGTTGAGTTGCGAGAATAAATCTTAACTTTCCCTAACGTTTGTTATAATGTGGGAAACGAGGAGACAATGATGCTAATTGAGAGCCTGAAATTAAGATGCAGAAGAAGCAATAGATTTTTGGTTTTTGTTGCAAAATTCCTCATTCGACTTCTAGACTGAATCCTTATGTTTATTTATTTATTTATTGAAAACAAGAATATGTGGAAGCAACAGATCAATGATCCATTTTGCTTCCATTACATAAATCGTTTGAAAAATAAAGAAAATTTGAATTACAACTAAACAAATTAATATTGGAAATAAGAAATTAAATGTAGAAACATTTATGATGATGATTATAAATCTACATTTATGATGATGATGTAACCCTACTCTTAATAAGATCATAGAGAAACAATAGGATAAGTAGATATCCCTGGTATAGGGCGTTTATATCGCAACTTTTACTGTTATCTCAAGCCGATTACTGTCCATTACTGTCGATTTTTACTGTTTTGACCGGGTGTATGAACGGCACAATATGGCCAGTTTCACACGGCAGAATCCTGGCTCCTGAAGATCATATTTCATATTCCGCAGCTCTCCTGTCCTTTCACATGGGGATCTTACAATAAGGCCGATGAATCTTACAATTAGAGAGACTACCAGCGTCATAAAGCCTCACAGGAAAGAACTACGTGGACTATCAGCTTGAGATAACAGTAAAAGTTGCGACATAAACGCCCTATACCATGGGATATCTACTTATGCTATTGTTTCTCTATGATAAGATGGATTGAAAAAGTATCTCACGTCACAAGGATAGGAAGGCGAGAATTATGTTTCTAGTCGAGGCGTTAACTGAGACTAGAATCTAATTTGAGCACTGCAAAAGACATTCACGTCCAAGTACACTATTTTTTGTCATAATAATCTAAAGAATAATAATTGAGAGATAAAAAACATTACCTGCTCGTGCTGGAGTTACTACATGCATTCTATAAACGTAACCTAGTTTACAATTTCCGAATCAGGAATTTTGTGGAAGTTGACAAAACTTTCACCTGGAGCGCTGAAGTTGGTTTCTTGTAGCAGTTTTGCTGTTCCTATTTCGGAACTAGGAAACATACTTGACTGTAAAGAAAACATATGGTTTCATTACAGTATAGTATGCTGTAATAAGAGTCATATGTTTATTTGTTCTGCAAACAGCTGTTTCCGGCTTGATTTCATGTATGGAAAACAGCTGAGATTGAATGACTATGAAAAAAATAATTTTTTGTCATAGTCATTCAATTTCAGCTGTTTTACATCCATGAAATCAAGCCGGTAAACAGCTGATTGTAGAACAGATATACATATGATTCTCATTACAGCATGCTATATTGTAATAAAATCATATGTTCTCTTTGCAGTCGAGTATGCTCCCTAGTTCCGAATTTGGAACAGCAAAACTGGTATAAAAGCCGCCCTTCAGCCACTGAACTCTATACTATACGTTAGTATAGAGTTCACTGCCTTCAGCACTCCAGGTGGAAGTTTTCTTAACTACAATCAAGAAATTCCTGATTCGAAACTTGTAAACTAGGTTATGTTTATAGAATGCATGTAATAATGTCAGCACAAGCAGGTAATGTTTTCTGTTTCCCAATTATTCTTTTCTACATTATAATGACAAAAAATAGATTAAGTTACTTGGACGTGAATGTCTTTTGCAGTGTTCGAATGAAATTCTAGTCTCGGCTAATGGCTCGACTATAACATCATTCTCGCCTGCAAAAGGCCCATTCTCCCGTCCTTGTGACTTAAAATACTATGTTGTTTGGATGGGAGATTCATGATGCAAGGAATGACAATTTTCCCATGTAATCGGTAAATAAAATCCAATTCTACCTGACATGATTTGCTCCAAATCTGTTGCTTCTCCCCAGTCATATCTGCAGTATATGGATTTCAATTGTGTCAATTAATGAATAAAAATATCTGTGAATCATGCTAGAAGACACCATTTTTCCTTGACCTTGATCAAAACAACATTGTCACATGTAATTAGGGTTTGTAAATAAGTGAACCGTAACATTATTATTATTGGACGAAAATCCAAATTAAATGCTGTAATTCACCCCGAAGACTTCTGCTACTGCAAATATTAAATATTCATAAGCATTTGAATAATTGCAATATTTCAGTAATTTCCATCTGTGAACCGTAATAATTTTCCGCATTCGTCTATAGCCCCAAGTCCTAATTTGAATTAATAAACTTATCCATTCAATTTTCTGACTTTCACATATATCTCATCCACTTTCCAGTCGTGACCAGTATATTATGTTCAATAATCCGTCAACGTCATTCTCGTCTTTTGATTGGTTGATAGTTGAGAACCAATGAGGCGAGACTTGGCACTAGTTGATGCCATAAAAATGGGAAAAGACTACTATTTTCCTCTATTACTCATTAGTATTTCACTTTACTAGGCCTATTTACCTTTACTACTATTTTCTAACTACTAGTTCCCTACCAAATTAGCTCAGTTGGCTCTAAATTGTCTCTGTGTCTCCAATTCGATCTCAATTATTACTTATGACTCCTCAAATCATGTCATTTGAATACCTTGACATTTTCTGCCAATTTACGTATGTAAATTGACAGGATAGGAGCATTCGCTTATGGCAAGAACACATCTTCTTGCTTTTTATGTGCTAGGTTTATGGTAATGTGCACAGTTAATTGGATATAGGTTTGTTTTTCTTGTCATATCATGATTGATAGTTTAGTTTCGCTTATTGCGGAAGTCATTCAAGTGAGTTATCAGGATAACTGGAGTCAATTCGATAAATTGAGTCTAATTCAGGATTAGATTGGAGTTCTTCATTTAGGTATGTTACAATAGATAAATATTACGATCCTACAATAGGCCTATGTATCAGAGTGTACGAATTATTTCAATAATTATTCAATATTTCATCATTTTCCATTCAATAATTTAAAATTATACAGTATCTAGAAAAGTACCACAGGCCAAAGCCCTAAACGGTTCCAATTTATACAACAATCCAAATGTTCTAGGTAATATCATAGAGAAACAATAGCATAAGTAGATATCCCATTGTATAGGGCGTTTATGTCGCAACTTTTACTGTTATCTCAAGCTGATAGTCCACGTAGTTCTTTCCCGTGAAGCTGTGTGACGCTGGTAGTCTCTCATATTGTGCCGTTCATACACTCTTACCCTGTCAAAACAGTAAAAATCAACAATAATCGACAGTGATCGGCTTGAGATAACAGTAAAAGTTACGACATAAACGCCCTATACCATGGGATATCTACTTATGCTATTGTTTCTCTATGGTAATATTTCACTTCATTCCATATTTTGTGTTAATGTTAGAAGTAACTAAATCCCCAATTACTTTATGTGAATTACATTCTGAATTTCCGCTCTAGAACCAGATCTACTTTCGTTTTATTCCCTCTCTTATAGATCATCTTGTTGAGCACACTAGTAAGATTTCCTGAAAATTGGAAAATCATTTTTCTCTTTCCCAGTGAACTAACTGCAAGTCAACTCTAATGTTATTGAATGGTCCAAAATACAATAAAAGGCAGTGCATACAAGAGTACATTATGGTACTTCATAACAGTGCAATACTATACTTTTCATTATTAAAAAATATAATTATAAAAACATGAAGTACTCTTCTATGTAAAACATTTCAAACATTAAAACAAAAATGTTTTCAAATAAAAGGGTAATTCATGTTTTTTATAAAGTAGCCCCAAAAGTGAAGTGATTTTATACTCTTCATCTATCATACTTTTCAATAATATAGCTTCTTAAGGTGCGTACAGATATACGCACCGCGAACATGAGTAATACACTTTTAACCAGCTGTATATCTGTATTTAACAGAAACGGTAAGATACATATATGAAAAGCTTGGCATCAGCTGATTAGAAGTGAATTGCTCGTGTTCGCGGCGCGTAAATCTGTACAAGGAAAATAAAGGTTTATTGAAGAAGAAGATAAAAACAGAAACAAGAAACACAAGTGGAAGATTTGAAAGAAGTGTTGTAATAGGAAAAATAAGTGGAAGAATAAGGTTGGAAAATAAATGGCCGTAGCAAGAAGACTCTTTGGAGATAAAGCAATCTTATTGGATTGTGAAAATAAGTGAATTGGAACCTTCGTTCTTCAAATCAGTTCGAAATTTATAATATCAATATAGAAATTCTTGCAATCTCTTTGTCACACTCATCTCTGCTAACAACGTCCTTTCCTTCTCTTTTTCTCACCACCTCTTCCTCCTCTATTCATCCTCTTCCTCCTCCTCCTCCTCATCCTCCTCCCACTCCTCCATCAACCACCATCTCCACTACCTCCTTATCATCCTCCTCCACCTGCACCTTCTACTCATCCTACTCCTCCTCCTCCTCTTCCACCTTCTACTCCTCCAGCTCAACCTCTACCAACACTTCCTCCCCCTCCTACTCCTCCTCCCCCTCCTCCTTCTCCTTCTTTTATTCCTTTCTACCATTATGAACCGGAGAGAATATTTATTCTGTACAACCTTCAAAGGATTCGTCTCTTCCAACCGTGAGGTGCCTTCTGAGAAAAGAGAAGAAATGGTGAGGAGGAGCGTAAGAAAAGGATGAGTAACAGTGGAGGGGTGAGAGAATTGTGAGGAGAGGAACTGATGAAAAGATACAATAATGAAAATCTCTCAACGTACTCCTGCTTTTCTTAGAATAAGAATGAAGAAGGCTGAACACGGTCCCGTCTTTCTATATGCAGAGATCTTTTCATTTCACCTGAAAGATAATGCGAATAAAAGAAAGACACAGTACGTTCCCTTTGCGCAATTCCAAGATACAATAATTTCCTCAGTCTTCCATGAATTTACTTATCTCATGTTTGTATTCTCTAAGATATTCTGAAAATATTTCCCCAATGCATTATTGCTATTCAAAGTCTCGTCTCATGAAGTCTGGGAATATAAGCAGAAAAATTATCCTCGCTTTATTTTGAAGCAAGCGAGTTTTTCGTAATTGAAAATACAGTATACATTTTCCGTAGAAACGTAGAATAGAACAAAGTGGATTTTCATATCCCATCGCTTCAATTCATCTCATAGTTTTATCAATAAATTGATGATTTTATTCAGTCGTCTAGGAAGAATGAATCAATAAATCATTGAAGCTTCATTGATGTAGATTAGAATAAACTCTCACAATGCTGTCATAATCTCCATCAATATCGGGGCACCGAGCTTTGCTCGTTATTTTTATCCTATCAGATATTAAGCGAGCAACTCCTGTATTTTTATATATATCTGGTTTCTTATGTTCAACGGATCTCGAAAACGGCTCTAACGATTTTCACGAAATTTGGAACATAGTAGGTTTATGATATAAAAATTCGATTGCACTAGGTCTCATCCTTGGGAAAACTCGCTGATCGACATTAAAAGGATGATTCATCCTTGGCTGAAACAGCTGTGGATAGTAAAAAAGTGAGTGAGCGAGTGAGTATGTGAGAAATCATAAGAGATTCATAAGATGACGTATAGCCAGCTGTGAAATATAAACACGATCTTTTTAGAGAATTGTGTTCTGTTTATAAATAAATAAAAATAACGAGCGAAGCTCGGTGCCCCAATATTAATAAATGAATTATGAAAGGGTACTATGATTTTTACTTTCGTTACCCTATTATCATAGGTAAGGAAAGTAAGGCTTTCCGAAAAAAATTGAGGTACCCCAATTTGTAATAGTACTTTACATAACAGGTCCGGTAACGATAATTTACCGCATAAGTATGATTGATATCGTATTATCATACGAATGCGGTAATACGTTACCGTACAAGTTACGTACAATATTTATTGTCATCTGAGAAAGAATAATATTGCTGGGAAACAGAAACCATTACCGGCTGCTGCTCGAGCTACTGCATTCTATAAACATGACCTAGCCCGTAGCGCCTAGTTCATAACAGATAGACCCTTTGAACTCAAATAAAATAATAAAGGCCTAAATTATGAGATTTCAGATGAGTTCTTTCAACTTGAAACTCCTCAAATGAGTTCTTTAATTATTTGAGTTGTTATATTAATTACTCAGAAGTTATTAGGACTCAGTAGATTCCTTACATACTCGACTCTCTACAGTATAGTATGCTGTAATGAAAATCACATGTTTTCTTGTTCTGCAAACAACTGTTTATCGGCTTGATTTAATGCATGGAAAACAGCTGCAATTGAGTAAGTATGACAAAAATTTATATACGTTTCAAGGTCCCCTGAGTCAAATTCTCTGTAACTGTCTTTCATAACAATCACTGTATAACTATAACTCTATTACTATATCTTTAAACACCTTGATGGTCATTGACCAAGGTTTAAATGCTTACATGGATTGGAATTTATAATTTGTAATGTATGTATCTTGATTAATAAATGAAAGCCATTCTATTCAAAAAAACTTCTCTTAATGGTTCTCGTGAAATTAATCACAATTGAAATTTAACCAGCTTTTGTGCAACCGGACTTATAACCGCAGCTTGTATTGCAATCTATGAGTAGCCACGGTTGAATGAACTGCTGTAGCTGATATTACAATTGAATAATCAATGCCATTTCTCATTCGAGCTACCGTTTCTCTCAATATGCAAATTGCCATCTCACTGAACACAATGCAGTGGAAAACAATATACTTTAGAGCAGCCGGATAACGTGGCACAAATACATGAATTAACAGGGTCTGAGAAGAAACAGAAGAAGGTGGAGGAGGAGGAGGAGAAAGAGGAGTGAGTGTAGGAGAAGCAGTAAGAGGAAAATGAGGAGGAGAAAAAGGAGAAGGAGGAGAAGGAGGAGAAGGAAGATGATAAGGAGGCGGTGGAGGAGGAGGAGGAGGAAGAGGATAATGAAGCGGTGGAGGAGGAGGAGGAGGCGGGTGGAGAAGGTGGAGAAGGAGGTGGAGGAGGGGAATGAGAAGGGGAATGAGGAAGAGAAGAAGAAGAAGAAGAAGAAGAAGAAGAAGGAGAAGAAGAAGAAGAGAAGAAGAAGAAGAAGGAGGAGGAGGAGGAGGAGGAGAAGAGGAGAAGGAGGAGAAGGAGGAGAAGGAGGAGGAGAAGGAGAAGGAGTAGAAGTAGGAGAAGGAGGAGTGGGAGGAGAAGGAGGAGAAGGAGGAGAAGGAGGAGAAGGAGGAGAGGAGGAGAGGAGGAGAAGGAGAAGGAGTAGAAGTAGGAGAAGGAGGAGTGGGAGGAGAAGGAGGAGAAGGACGGGAAGAGGAGAGGGAGGAGAAGGATGGGAAGGAGGTAAGGAGGGGTAGGAGGGGAAGGAGGAGAAGGAGGAGAAGGAGGAGAAGGAGGAGAAGGAGGAGAAGGAGGAGAAGGAGGAGAAGGAGGAGAAGGAGGAGAAAGAGCTGAAGGAGGAGAAGAGTGAGAAGGAAAAATTCATAAAAATTGTACATTTTTATAAATTTTGTCACTTATAAATTTGGAAGAAAAATAGCACAAGGACTACCTCGTTATTTCATCTTCCAATGTTATTACATTAGTGTCATTTGCATTGAAAATAAATAATAATAATAATATGGAATGAAGAGGGGAAGGAGAAGGTTGAGGAGGTGGAGGTGGAGGAAGGGGAGAAGAAAATAATGTGGAGAGTGAATATGGAGAATGAAATTGGATTAGGAGACAGTGATTGATATTGGAAAAAAGAGACAGATAGTAGAAAAAGAGAAATAATTGAAGCGAATGTAAGTTATATAAGAGAAGCAAACTTTGTTTAAAATGCAGGAGACACTGGGAAGAGGATGAAGATGAAGAAGAAGGAAATAACAATTTGAATTAGGAATAAGGATACAAGCTGAAATTCACTAAGAAGAGTGAGATCACGGAGAAGAAGAGTCGAAGAAGGAAAAGAGACAAAAGAATTTCTACCCACCTATACCTACGTTACCCCAATGAAATGTGGCCTATTTATCGGTGCATGAAATTTGTATTTTATTGTTGCCGGCCATATTAGAACGACACATATAATTTGCACTAACATACAGTAGCTATAACCTCGATATTTATGTAATAGGTACCTAATAATTATCAGAGAGATTTCAAAATCCACCATTAATTACATGCAGTCATAAAAATTTGCCTCTGGAATTACTCCGATTATGTTAACGACCTACATACTTCTATCTCTGTGTTTCGGAATAATAATGATATCAGTGGGGAGTATATCTATGGATTCCATTGTATATATATTCTGCATTATAGTAGAATGTGTTGTTATGAATGAAGCCCGAGGCTAATATACCGCGGAAGTAGTAGCTACTACCACTAAATTAATGAATGAAAGTTACTACACTCGAATTTACGTTTTCTTCTAATGATTTATCAGCCTAGATGCATTATGTATTAGTAATTATACTTCATCTATTGTGTTGTGTTCCAGTTATTGTCAGTTAGTATCTGGTTGAAGTGTTCCAAAATGTGATCCTGATATAATTTACTTTTTCTACAACTGCGCGTAAAGAAAGAATTTACACACTCAATTCTTCTCGTAAAACAGCTTATTTCTGAGGAGAATCTACTTTTTCGCTCGCTAACCATCCGCGCATGCGTAGTAGATTTACTTTACGCTCCCAAATCATTCGCGCATGCGCAGAAGATTTTCTTCACGCTCCCTAATCAGCTGATTGTAAGCAGCTCGCCAAAAAGCAGATCTTAACCTGAAAAGTCGGTAATTCTAACTCCGCCGATATAAGTAATTTAACAGGTTTGGGCAGTTGTAGAAAATTCGCGCGTAATGCTTCTTTTTCGCTCTTGCAAAATTATCACGCTCCGCTTCGCGTCGCGTGATAACTGTTTTGCGCGAGCGATAAGTCGCGCATTACGCTCTTAATTAAATAACTATTTTAAAATTTATGAATTCAGGGCGTCTTTCTTTTATTCATGAAATATAATTATTATAGTATCCTTTGTAATTAATTATATAATAGATTGAAAATACATATTATAACAACAAGCTCCAGTGTTCAAATCATCGTCAGGTTAAAAAAATTTATTAATTTTCAGTGTGAACACTGAAACAAGTTGTTGTAATTTGTATTCTCAATCTTTCATTTTATTAACTTCAAAGGGTACTATAATTCTATTTTATAACTAGCCGTTAGGCTCGCTTCGCTCGCCAATCCTTCTAGCTTGGTCTATCCCCTGGACCCCCGATTGGATCGTCCAAAAAATAGATCAGCGGGCTCGCTTCGATCGCCTGCATTTTTCATTTTAGCATGCTTCATTCCATCAAAAAGTCAAAGTACTTCTTGCTTGATTCAATCACCCAAACGCAAAAACAAACGTATAATTTTGGGCGTAACTCTAGCGTTATTTCAAATTCCTTCTAAAACAACATTATTACACCCCAGCTAAGCTTCTGTAGTAATTTAAACATTTTGTGTTCATTTGTCTTGATAAATCTGAGAAAACGCTAAAAAAAGCTGGAAAACGCAAATTTTGGGCGTATCTTTGGAAAATTTTCCAAATCCGTTCTTAGTGCTCCTCTAAAGGCCAACTGAACATACCTTCCAAATTTGAACGTTTTTGGTCCGGTAGATTTTTAGTTCTGCGAGTAAGTGAGTCAGTCAGTCAGTCAGTGAGTGCCATTTCGCTTTTGTAAAAAAATATATAGATAATTATTATCACATCATTTAATAATTAATATTCTCCAACTTGACAAATAATTCATAATTTTCAAATTTCAATTTTCATTTCAGTAATTCCATTCATTTACAATGTTTACTGATTTTATTCTTGATACTTTTCAAACATTTTCCCTAAGTCTTCTCTTGATCTGATTGAATCTAGTTGATTATCGTTCAATGAGCAAGTGTTTTCAAATATCCTCTCAATATACCTGATCAGCCAATTTCACCAATTTCATTTATATACACTAATACTTTCTTCAAGAAATATCCTGAAACAAAATGCTTATCGCTTTACAAGAGTATTGTGACTATAATTTCCCAAATACAGAAAAATTGAGACAATTATAGAAGTCCATGAAATATTCAAAATATTTTAGGATAAGTTTCTTCATATTAAAAGATAAGTTTCATCTTTATGTATAAGTTTTTTTCTATTAATATAGAAATTTTATATATCTTTCTATTTTATATATCTAATTTCTTTTTAATATAAGTTCATGATGTCTGATGTGTAGGTTATTGATAAGTTCTAAAGTTGAAGTAGACTATTTTGAGAATTGATCGCTCCAAGCTGTACTGTACTCTCACATTCTATGAACAGGAACAACATTTCAAGTGTTTCTAGAATAATGAGAAAAACAGACTGGTTTTCTGAAACAAAGCCCAACAAAACAGATGCTCAGCTCACATACAAAATATTGATGAGCTTCCTCTTCACAGCTAACAAAAGCAGTGATGAGCCTCCTTTGTGTAGCCGTTGACAAAAGAATAAAGAGAAGCTCATTTTCAAAAACAATACCTGAGTAGCGATGCTATGTGGTAGATATGGTGTGGAGATTCACTGCAATCTGTCAGCATTGATAGCATGGGGAACATTGATTATACTTATGAGGAATGCTGACAGTGTAAAGTTGAGTTCACTATAGAGAATCGCTGTATAGTGGGTTTCTATTACGTCACAGAGGTTTTTTTTACAATTTTCTTGTACTTTCCGACCATTTTTACCTCATTTTTCATTATTTTTCACATTTTCTTCTGGAGTGTAACTGCCTGTTATGTGTTGAGTCTATTGTGGCAGCAGATAGAATACTTCAGTGATAAGAGAGAGGGTCGACAGGAAGCCATTTGAAGTTGCTCTTTCGAGGTCACTGGGTCAAATCTTCAGTACATAGCCACTGGTATTCAGATGAGATATGGAGAAGCAGGGGAATGGGAAAAGGAAGGAGAAAAGGATGAAAAGGAGGTGAAGGAGGAAGAGGAGGATAATGAGATAGAAGAGTTGGTTGAGGAAAGAGATGGAGTGGGAAGAGAAGGGGTGATGAAAAGGAGAGAGGGGAGGAGGAAGAGCAGGAGGAGGGTTGAAAGTACATGATGGAGTAAGTGATGATTTAGTTTGGAAGAAGAAGAAGAAGGAGAAGGAGAAGAAGGAGGAGAAGAAGAAGAAGAAGGAGGAGAAGAAGAAGAAAGAAGAAGAAGAAGAAGGAGAAGAAGAAGAAGAAGAAGAGAAGAAGAAGAAGAGAAGAAGAAGAAGAAGAAAAAGAAGAAGAGAAGAGAAGAAGAAGAAAAGAGAAGAAGAAGAAGAAGGAGGAGAAGAAGAATGGGATGTGTGAGGAGAAGGAGAATAAGAAGATGGATAACTGCAAAAGAAAGAAGCACGAGAAGGAGGAGAAGGAGGAGGTGGTGTACAAGAAAAAGGAGGGCATGGAAACGCAGGAGAAAGAGGATGATGAAATAAGAAGGAGAAGGATGATGATTGGGAGAGGAAAGGGAAAGAAGAAGAGGTGTTGAGGAGGATGGGAATAAGGATGCAGGAATAGAAGAAGATGAAGAAAAAAGAAGAAGGATCAAGAGAAGGAGAAGTATGACAAGAAGGAGAAGGATGAGAAAAATGAGAATAATATGGATGAGAGGAGAGGGAGGAGGAAGATGATGGGGCGGAGGAGGAGGATGAAGAAAACAGAGGGTAATGAAGAAGAGAAGGAGAAATAGAGGAGCAGAAGAAAGAGGAAAATGAGGAGGATAACTGGTTAGAGGAGAAGCAGGAGGAAATTGAGGGAAAAGAATGGTTGGTGGAGAAGCAGGAGGTGGGATAATGAGGCGGAGGAGGAGAAGGAAAAACAGGAGAAAATGAAGAGAAGATGGAAAAGTAGGAGGAGCAGAAGAAGGAGGAAAATGAGGGGATTGACTGGTTGGGGAGAAGCAGGAGTAAATGGAAGAGAAAGAATGGTTGAAGGGGAAGCAAGAGGTGGATGAAACGGGAGAGAAGGATGAAATGAGGAAGAAGGATGGAATGGAGAAGGAGGAAAGATGAAAGGGAAGAAGAAGAGAAGAGATAGGAAAGTTTCACAGGGATAAGGGAACAAGGAGAGACAGCAGGAGAAAATTTGAACTAGGCGAAAGAGAAAAATTGTTATACGAGTATTAGTCACTGTCAAATAATAATTATTTTAGAAGGTTAAAGATGTGGTGAAGCAAAAACTAAGATTGTGGATGATTGGAACAGAAAAAAGAATTAGGAGAGGAATATAGAAAAAGAAGGAACAAATGCAATCGGAAATGAAGAACTGTCGGCGGACCCGTAATGTAGCGTTTTGGGCTTCCTCCAAGTATATTGAAGATTTCTAAGATTATCCGTATGTTCACACAACATTATCACAATCATAATCATATCTTCTCGTATGTGAGGGCTTATCTTGTATGAGGGGTATAACTATGTACATATATGAAAGGTTACATACATATGTGAGGGGTATATACGTATAACATAGGGATTATATATGAGGGGTTGTGACAGGAACACTCGTAATGTCTCACTTCTAGTTTCTTTTGTCCTTTTCTAGTGGTAGGCACCCTCCCAAATGTCAATCACAAGTAATTTTGATCTTTGACAAAGGTACTAATTCAGCATTTGATTGCTTTTCGCCTCTGAAGATGGCAAGTGTATTACTCAAGGAATTCTTTTGCTGGTTTGCACCAACGTGGATAAGATATTGAATGGAATCGACTTGATTTTGACAAAACGACTTATTTTAAAAAAAAAAAAAAAAAATTGAGCTACTAGTTTTGGTTGTTGTACCATAATCAATCCATTATCATTAGTGAAGTGGATGGACCTTGCCCATTGAGCAGCAGAATGGTAGAAGCCCTACAATTGGTCATAATCATCTGTTGACCAATGAACGTTGAGCTTCACTGTCATTGGCCGAGACTAGACACGTCCTAGGACAGTAGCTATAACTGTAATATATTCTGATGTATGGTTATATGCCGCGTATTGATACCCCTAAGTTGCGAAGAGTTCTGATCTATGAACTCAAAATTTTATAAATCCTCATCTCAACTATCTTTATCATTTTAAACTTCAGATAGCTGAACTGTATCAGTTCCATGATATTTTGATTACCGAAAGTGGCGGAAGTTATCGAAAAACGGAAAATAATATTATTCATTCAATACGGTATTCAAGTGTACCAAAAATATCAGTGCAATTTACGAAGATTGTCAAATTGTTTTTCAATTTAAGCTCGTAAACATGCTGTTTTACATTCTTTTAGCTAAGAGAAACAGAGACCTTTGAAAAGTCTATTACCCCACCTTAATTTATTCTTCATCAAGCTTGATCGTCCACCCCTACGTTATAAAAATGGAATAATGTCAAAAGCAGACTTAAGGCTTCTTAAAAGAAAATCGAGGAACGAAAAAAATCATAATAACTGTTGTTCTTAGTGAACGGTCTCCTTGACTTGACAGTGTTTTCATTTTCGTCTAATAGGAATTTCGCCTTTTTTTGTTTGATAGGGTAGGTAGCTTTCTGAGGGGTGAGGGGTGAATTCTTTCAGAGACCTGTGATGACAATCTTTTTATTTCCGTGTCCTTTGTAATGACAAAGTCTTACAATGTGGTAAGAAACGTTTTTTCTTCAAATTATTATTTCCATCTCAGAAGGAGGTCTTTCGTCATCTTTCTTTGTGGGAAAAGGCGATTACAATGAATGGAGAGTTTCATGATCAAAGCTTTCAAAGATGTCTACAATGATTTTGATTGTGGAGGTATTTCCATTCAGTTTGATTCTCTGCTCAATATTTGATAGGTTGATGCGATTCCAAGATTCTTCCACGAAAATGTTTATAAAAAAATCGATAATTCTACACACAGAGAATTTAAGGGGAAAATGGACAACTGAGTACTTTTTGAAGGTAGATATTCATTTAGTTTAAAAAAATTGAAATATTTAGAATAGGAAAACTAGTCTCTGTTGTTACAAAATAATTATCTCTCCAAATGAATCATAGACCTACTAGAATAAGCTCTCATAACTAAGTTATTTTATTATATAATAGTTCACTTGTTCCATATAATGAACTCTACTAATAAATGAATATGATATTTGAAAAGAATATACTCGTACAATCACTGTTCCAAAAATAGGATGAAAAAAAATAAATTATTTCCCTTAAATTCAGTAATTTATGACGTTCATAAATAATAAGTATTATGATAATTATGATGAATCTTATCAATATCACGTTCATCAATCTGTCAAAGGTCCAAAATAATAATAGAGAAGAAATTTGACTCATGTTCCTGATTAACTTCCCTATTTTCTAAAACAAAACAATAATTTTAATATATCTCCTATAATCAACAATTATATGCTTGATAGCATATGAGAAATGCATGAGAATGACAATTATGCATAGAATACAGTGAATGCATACATGATATAAAACTTCAATCTAACAATATTTCATGATAACAAGTACATCTTGTTATCTGTCAAATATGAGAAGGTTTCAAGTATCTTAAATTCCTTAATCGAGTAATAGTAATTTTTTATTGTTTCTAATCAATGAATAATATTTCAACAATCTCGAATGATTCATGATCACCTGACAATGTTGAGCTGGTACCTCTTGTAATTTCCAAAAGGTACCAGAAATTTCAAATGAATTAATCGATTCATCATCCTAGAATCATTCTTTTAAGGTACCAGAAATCTAAAATGATAGATCAGTCTATCATCTGAGGATCTCACATTGTTAAACGAGTGAGTTACTTTTTGTAAATTCATAATCATCTAATCGACACTGTTAAACTGGTACCTTTTGTAATTTTTTAAAGGTACCAGAAATATCAATTCTCAAATAAATCAATCAATTTATCACCTGAGGATCTTCACCGGAAGGTACCAGAAATTTTAAATGAATCAATGAATCATTCATCTGAAGATCTGACATTGTTAAACGAGTGAGCTACTTTTTGTAATTTTTTAAAGGTACCAAATGCATCACAAAAATAATTCATAAATGATTGGTATGTGTTGCACGTAGTTCATACAGCGTAATGATCCGTGCTGAGTCAACCGATCCGATCATGTTCAATGGACCCGATTATGGTTTCCTGTCATTTTAGGGGTCTTGTTCGGGGCGGGGGTGAGCAGGGGGGTGGTGGAACCACCCCTCTAGCTGGGTCAACCCCAACACAATTCCAAGTCGCACACTGACAAGTAATAGCACAATTCCGTTATCCCCTTCTCAAGACATTCGGTCCCTTGTTTCTGTGTGACGTCACAAAAAGACACGAAAATCGATGGAGTATCGAACCTGACACTGTTGACCTAATTCACTTCATTGAGTGTGAGCAATAATTTATTCATTTATCTATTTATTAACAGAAATGTTTTGAGGCAAACAGATGAAAGCCCAGAAATATGATAGGATAATACATTTATAGAACAGAAATATAAAGGGTTAATAAGAATCTATAATTTGATTCACGTTATAAACTCAGCACCTGATCATCATTGATTTGCTAACCTTGTCTATTATTTTAAAAGCAGAGAGCTCAGTCCTTTTCTAACCCCGACCGTTGCCAGTTTGTTTGCAGACTGTAATAGAATGTAATGTACTACCAGAGTTTTCAATCGCAATTATAAAAATTTACTATCAGAACACGAAAAGATATTCCCTTGGTGAATGATATATCTTTGAGATATAATTGATCATCATTCACAAGAATCAAACATCAATATTGAATAATGAATCACAGCTTTCAACTATAGAAGACGGTAAAAACTACTGTAGCAACTATGCTTGTTCGATTATTTCCGATAACTTTATAAATGTATTATAACTAAATTTATCTCTCTAGGAAATCACTTGAGAATGGCATAAATGTCCGAAGCATGTTGTGATAAAATATTTCTAAAAGGGTACTAAGATGTTTATTTTTCTTTATATCTATTATAACTTAAGTATTACGGTATTTATGAGAAACAATGTCTATCATAAATGAATTATTTAACATTTAATTTCAACAATAATTGTTCCCCTCTCTACTTGTTATTTCCCTCATTATTTCCCCTACATTATCTACTTTTATCATCTGCGTTTATTCTTGTTATCGGTTGAGATTTTATTTCAACTGATTTCGTTTGTCTGTTTATGCATTAAGAGAAAAGCTCTATCTACCGATATCACAATATAGAGAAGGAGTAAGCGGTGGTAAGTGAAAGTAAAAAGTACATGATCATCAAGTAAATGAAATTCAATAAACGGGAGAGAAGATGAAAGAAGGAGAATTAGATGGAGATGGAAATTTACTGAAAATTACAGCATTTAATTTGGATTTTCGTTTAATGATAATTATCAATTTAATGGAGAAATTATAAAGTAGAGCTCTACAAGAAAAATGCCATAGTATCAACAATCACACAATCCACCATTGTAGCCACTCCCGTGTCTCGGATGGACACGTTAAGTCGTCGGTCCTGGCTGCCTGGAAAGCAGTCGTTAGGTCATGTCAGAGGCCCTGAAATTGATCAGTTGCGACCTGAAAACTCTGACACCAGACGTGAGCCAGCCAGGTCACACGATATTATTATTATACACAATCTACCGAACATATAAAGGAAGATACTCATCTATTTCATTATCCACGATGAACTGCAAGTAAGTTTGATACACAGTGAGTAGCAGTTTTAATAACTAATATTCAGAGATATTAGTTAGAAAATCTGGTGTGGTACACTCACACAACTTTCCTTGCTCATTGATCTATAAGCCTCATTCTTAAAGAAGGATAATTTCGGGGAATAACATTATGCCGATTGGTGGCTAAATAATTAAAACTATGATTATACTATTGTTATTGTTTTCAGAGTACATTTTCCTTTGTTTGAATTATGAAATTTGAGGATTTTTTGAAAGTTGTCAAAGCAGCTGTTCTACAAAAATAGAATATCGACATGTGTTCTTTTGAATAAACTGCTCTACCTACCTACCTCATGCACGAGAAGGAGGTTCAAAGCAAATTGGTGAGGCGGGTGATGGTGGCTCTATCTATGAGTGAAATGGTGAATTTCAAGCAGTAAAAAAAGTTCAAACAGTTCGTCTGCTTCGTGTTGTTTACATTCAAATGTCCTCATAACCTGACTTCTCATTAAAAATATTTTTTCCCAACAGTTACGTTGAAAAGTGGCCATTGCTGCACTGATTACAGAACGCAAAGAATCACTTTTCCGCTCTAGTGCGGGAAAAATTTTTCCTGCACTCCAGATTTGCAACATGGCAACGCAAAATAGTTAGTAGGTTATATGGAGCACCAGTGCAGCAAAATCAAAATCAAGTTGGTAACTGTGACTGGTGCATGTTATAAGAATCTTGATGGGGTGGACAACAGTGGATGACAGCAGTTGACAGCACACAGTCGTCATTCAAACACACAACATACTACATTCTATTTTATTTATTAATAATAAAATTACACAGATATACATTTGATGGATTTCAGGCAATTTTACCCATAATTACCCACTTTTCATATTCAATGGTAACTGTAGGAAAAATTAAATGTGAAATACGTGCGCAAAGTTCCTCTGCTGCACTCAACAAACCATTCCTTTCTTTCGGTGCAGCAAACTGTCACTTTGCGCACTAGTTGCACAAATAACTATTTCATGATTTTCTAAATAATTCAGTCACACATTTTATTCTAACTGAATAATTTGGAATGAACATCAACATTCCAAGCACCAATTCAAGCCTTTACTAAACCGTTGTGATTGTACGTAATTGTTGTAAAGTGACGAGTTTTTGTTTGTTTTTTCTGAAACATAAATAAAACCTATTTTTAAATTGTCATATGATTGACACATTTCCAATATTTAGAATATTAGAATAACATATGCAATTTCAAGCTTGAAATTCACCAATTTCACTCAGAGATGGTGCCACCATCACCCGCTTCAACAATTTGCATTTACCATAATCTAAAAGTTGCTCCAAATTAAAATAAATGTTTCTAAAGTAAGATTAAAGTTATGAAGTCTCTGAAAATGATAGGACGTTATGGTTGTCAAATTTCCTTTTATAGTATTTAGTTGTTATTAGAGTCATTCCCTGACATATGGAATGTTTATTCTTGCTGATAATATATATTCAATTTCAAAATATCTCATCCACCAAGAAAGAACCTTCATCTTCTTCATGATTCAAATAGTGGTTTATCAACCTCAATCTCTATGATTTGATAGTGGATTTTCATAAATATTTTGAGACTGAATACTCTTGTGATTCAATTTTCTCAATAGCATACGAACGATTTGTCAACAGGGCGGAGCTAGAACAAAAACAACTTACCAAAAAACTTCAAGATTATTTTCGCTATGCTACACTGAAATCTTATCACTTCTTCCATCTACTCTCTCCCTCACTCTAATCTTGATTATTATTATAATTATTTTCTATATTCTTCTTTGTTCGTCCTCCACTCTATTTCCTATAACTTTCCTCTTCTCTTCTTCTTCCACCATTCACTTTCACAACATTTTCCGTGTCATTTATCTCCAACATCCATCTCTCTCTTCCCAATACATTTACACTACACAATAGCAACCCATGGGGGGTTTCACAATTTGGCTACTGTACTACTAAATCCCAACGTAGAAATGAAGTTATTAGTGATGACAAAAGACTTGACTCCCTCCAATTGAAAGTGTGAAATCTCTTCCTCTTATCCTTTCTTCCGCTCTCTCCTTCCACACCCTCTTCCTTCCTATCACTTCCTTCATTCTCACACTTTCTCTTTTTCTTAACCTTCAATTCTCTCATTCTCTCTCGCTCTCTCACCCTCTTACACGATCCTACCACTTCCTTCTTTCTCACACTTCCTCTTTTTCTTAACCTACAATTCTCTCAATCTCTCTCGCTCTCTCACGCTTTTACACGATCTCTTCATCTGCTATCTTTTAAATCTAGAAATCCCTCTCAAACTCTTTGATAAGCTACAATAGGGAGACACCCGTTGATCTGTACGTGATAAGAATAGATTTTTGAGCCTCTCTTTTATAAGTAGCGAAATAATGATTTGCATATGAGAGGATTCAGGAATGATGTGAGCGTGAGTTATTGTGATTGAAAATTATTTTGTAAGTCAAGTTGGGAGTTGAATTTTGGAATGTTGGAGGTTGAGAAGCGATATGAGCGTGTTCGTAGTGCATAAGTCTGTACACGGCTTCACATGTGTTGTCTAATTAAAATGACTGCTATTTCTTCTCAGTAAATTGAGAGACATATTTTTTCTAATGGATTACGTGAATCTAACTTATATAATTATTTCAATAAATTCATGTTTTGTTTCAGGTACGGGAGTTTCTCATTCTATGGTTTTCAATCGAAGATGTAAAGGGTAACATTCTCTCCATTTTCATAATGATAGTGTCATCTTTATGCTTTGCCATTTTGCCTTTACAAAATAACACATTTATAAGATGGTGAAAATATAACACAAAATTATCAGATGGTAGAAATATAATCATAGAGACACTTTGAGGAATAATAATTATTATTGTTTTATAGATGGGGTAGGCCTTGGTCAAATTGATATAGTTTCA